>NC_057801.1:489000583-489149170 GCF_018294505.1 Triticum aestivum | reverse complement strand
TGCCCCCTAGTGGTCGCCCGTGTCTCACCCGAGCTCCGGTGGCCGCAACCGAGCTCGCCGCCATCGACTCCGGCCACCCCAGGCCCGGCTAGCACCACCTAACGACGCGCGCCGGCGAGGGCACTCCGACGCGCCTAGCCGCAGCTCGAATCGTGCCCTGTGGGCGATTCCCGAGCCTCCGCCGCGTCTGGTCGTTGCCGGCGGCTAGACGCCGGTGGATTAGCCCCGGTTGACCAGGGATTTGACCCCCCTGGGTCACTGACGTGTGGGCCCGCCCTGCTAATTAAACCTAGGATTAGGACTAACTAAGATTAGTTAGTCTAATGACTCTGACCCGTGGGTCCCGCGCCACAGGTTTGACTCTGGTCAACCTGTTGACCTGCTGACGTCATGCCAACGTCATGCTGACGCAATAACTCCTTTCTGGAATTTAAATAAATCTTAAATGATTTATTAATTTTAGAAAATGTCCTAAACTTCTAAAAATCATAGAAATTCAACCGTAACTCCAAATTAAATAATTTATATATGAAAAATTATCAGAAAAATTCAAGGAATCCATCTGTACCATTTTCATGCATGTTTGAACAATGTTTGTCCTCTGTTTTGGACAAAACAAATAAAGGGCATTTAAATAATCATATATGGAGTTGGAATTTGAATCTTGGATTCAAACCTAACCTGTTGCTAGTTGCATTAGCCCAAAACACACTCATATTGCCATGTCATGAGCATGCATCATATTGTGCATTGCATTGATTGTATTTCTTCTCTGTTGCCGGTATCTGTCCCCTCTCGGTAGACGATGTTCCGACGATGTGATCGTTGACACTAATGAAGACTCAATGCTATCTTCAGAAGTGCCAGGCAAGCAAAACCCCCTTGTTCATTCCGATAAAATCCCACTCTCTCGCTCCTTCTCTCTTTTACTGCATTAGGACAACAACGACATATTTGTTACTTGCTGCGGTAGCTGAACCCCTTTATCCTGTGCATGACCTGTCATTGCCACAGTAAATAGATGAAACCCACTAGCATGAGTAGGAGTTGTTTGAGCCCTGTTGTGCCTACTCATTCATGCTTGTTTGTCATGCCTGCTACTGCTTAGAGTTGACTCAGGTCTGATTCATCGGGGATGAATCAGAGGTGTGTGAACATGTCCTACTGTGTGTGAGCTAAGTGTGTGAATACGATTTGGTAAAGGTAGCGGTGAGAGGCCATGTAGGAGTACATGGTGGGTTGTCTCATTGCAGCCGTCCTCAGGAACTGAGTTCTGTGTTTGTGATCCATGATTCAGCTACTACCACGCATTGGGCCCGAAACCAATGGACCCTCTCGGCTTCTTAATCACCCTTGTCCTCTGTCTAGGAGTTGCAAGTAGTTTCTGGTGTTTGTAGTATGCTGGAGGCCGTGCGCAGCGCTGACCGTAGGGGTGGGCTGTGATGCGGTAGGCACGTGGCACGGTGTACCGGGCGCCTGTTTGGTGTCTCGGGGACCCTGTTCACATCGTTTGGGGCTGTGAGCGAAACTCCGGCCGGATCTCCTCATGGATGGAACCCGAATAGGCGATAAACCTGGACTAGAGACTTGAGTGTTTAGGCAGGCCGTGGCCAACACCCACGTTGGGCTTCCGCTTGAAGGTTGCCGAGTACATGTCGTGTAAACGGCGGTAAGTGGTGAGAGCGTGTGTGAAGAAGTACACCCCTGCAGGGTTAACATCATCTATTCGAATAGCCGTGTCCGCGGAAAAGGACTTCTGGGTTGCTTATATCAGTTCATAGACAAGTGAAAGTGGATACTCTAAAATACGCAAGATAAGCGTGAGTGCTATGGACGGCGTTCTCGTAGGGAGACGAGAGCGGATCCATAGTGGTGTATTGATATGGTGAATATGTGGACTCGTGTGCGCCACCTCAAAAGAGTTGCTTGCGGTCGTAGTTCAGGTTAGCCACCGAGTCAAAGCTGTCTTGCTGCAGTTAAACCCCACCATCCCCTTGTTGATAATGATGCATATGTAGTTAGTTCTGATGTAAGTCTTGCTGGGTACATTTGTACTCACGTTTGCCTATTTTATGTTTTTGCAGAGAGACTTCAGTCTCGCTAGTAGTTCCACGTGGACTTCGACGTTTAGCTTGTTACCTCAGCTACGATCTTGTGCCCTCGGCAGGATCTGGTAGATAGTCAGGCTTTCAAGCCTTTTTCATTTATAGATGTCTGTACTCAGACATGATAGCTTCCGTTTGTGCTTCGATTTGTATGCTCTGAATGTTGGGTCATGAGACCCCTTTTGTAATATCCCGCTCCTCGGAGCCTAATGAATAAATACTTGAGTCGTAGAGTCATGTTATGATGCCATGTTGTGTTTGCACATATCGAGCATATTGTGTGTATGTTATTGAAATGCTTGGTATGTGTGGGATCTGACTATCTAGTTGTTTATCTTTAGTAGCCTCTCTTACCGGGAAATGTCTCCTAGTGCTTCCACCGAGCCATGGTAGCTTGCTACTGCTCCGGAACACTTAGGCTGGCCGGCATGTGTCCTTCTTCGTTCCTGTGTCTGTCCCTTCGGGGAAATGTCACGCGATGAATACCGAAGTCCTGTTAGCCCGCTACAGCCCGGTTCACCGGAGCCCTGCTAGCCCAGTGCTACAGCCTGGATTCACTCGCTGATGACCGACACGTTCGATGCTGGGTCATGGATGCATGTCCCTGTAAGTTTGTGCCACTTTGGGTTTACGACTAGCCATGTCAGCCCGGGCTCCTTATCATATGGATGCTAGCGACACTATCATATATGTGTGCCAAAAGGCGCAAACGGTCCCGGGCAAAGGTAAGGCGATACCCGTGGGAATACCGTGCGTGAGGCCGCAAAGTGATATGAGGTGTTACATGCTAGATCGATGTGGCATTGAGTCGGGGGCCTGACAATATTGGAGATTTCCTTGCTGTTGAAAATGGACATGCTTGTGATAGTGATCATCCTCGTATGCTTTTCGTGCCTGCGGGAAGGAAGCCGGGAAAGTCTCTGTCTTAGGTAGACCTGAGCTTGTCCCTAGTTCCTCGTCGAGACGAGTGTCCGGTATGGCATGATGAGGTATGATGAGCGGTGATTTTGTTGATTGAATGAAATATGTTTGTTATGCTAATCATACAGGGAATACTTAAACCTCCTGAGTCGACCGTAGACCGAGTCTTGTTTCCAGTAACCCCCATACTTGTTTCATACTACCACTTGTCCCTGACATAGGTAGGGTACGGTTCAGTAAGTTGTCAACCCCTCTCTTGGCACACACCGTACAGAGAGGCCACGGTGGAAGATACCGGATGCATCCGGTAGGCAGGCCACCTGGTCCGGGGGCATGGGTGTTTCCGGTTGGGACCGAGAGGGGGCATCCCTTAGTAGCGTGCGGTATAAATTTGATCCCATGCTAATCAAGGTTGTAGCCTCCCCACTTAGAGTTTTGCTTGATAGGTGTCATGGGTGATTCCAAACACCGGTAAGCTAAGCTGGTGTGTGCGAGTCAGGTGGGTTTTCAATTAAAAGACCATAGACGGAATTAGTCCCGATGGACTAAAGGAATCCGTTACTCGTGGGTAAAGAGTACACCCTCTGCAGAGATTATATCTATTCGATAGCCGTGTCCATGGTTAAGGACTACAGTCTGGGTTGGGTCAAGTGTCGGTCTTAGTGTCGGTCTTCGGAGGAGAAACTGCTAAACCAGAACATGGATCATGACGTGTGACTTATGATGATTATGATTATTATTATTATGGACTAACCCTTTATATTACTTGGAGTATTGAGTATCCCTGGGACGGTTCTACCTCCTGGATATTCACTGTGATTGTTTTCTTATAAGCCCCTTATGTGGTGTCGCTGAGACGCCCGACTGTGGCATGCTTGTTATTTCTATTATTTATAATCCCTTTTTGTGGTGTCGCTGAGACGTCCGACTGTGGCCTGCTTGTTAATTATTTACTTTATAAGCCCTTTATGTGGTGTCGCTCAGATGCCCGACTGTGGCATGCTGATATTTATTTACTTTATAAGCCCTTTATGTGGTGTCGCTCAGACGCCCGACTGAGGCATGCTTGTTATTTATTATCCTTTCGAGGCATCGCTTCAGACACCCGATCGGTGCATTTTATTACTACTCTGTTATTACATATTCATGTTGCATATAAATAACCTGCTTGCATGCATCAGTGATTTTATTTTATGAATGACGTTGTGATCATAGAATATTTCAGAGCATGATTATCGTTTGTTATATTATACCCATGTTCATAATGTTTGCGAGTACATTCAAAGTACTCACTGGCTTGTCCTTGGCTATTGTCTTGGCCAGATTTCTTGCTTGGAGAGGAGCGTTGCGATGTCAGTCCTGGAACCCATGCAATGGCGACAACAGCCTCGTGAAGATAGGAGTTAACCTGGTCAGCTGTTCATGTGGGAAATGGAGTCCCATGGTCACTGATGAACCGCAAACCGCTTCCGCCATCAACCACTAGAAACCATTTGTTGTACTCATAGGCCAGAATGGTCTTGTACTACATATGATGTAATTTGCTTGGAGTTTCTGTATCAAGTTGGTGCCTCATCAGCTAACAGTAATCCTGGGGATGGTGAGCACAAAGGCCATTTTCTGGGAAACTAATATCTCAAAAATCTGGTCCTGACATGAATGGGCAAAACACCAAGCCAAACTGGCTAAGCAAGCAAGGGAAGTAGTGAAGAAATTCAACGCAGACTATGTTGTTGCTGCTGCCTCTACTGAGGCCTCTACTAGTCAACCAAAGAAGGCAATGCACAAGAAGCCTGCACATAAATCCAGTGCCTCACCTTCAATGCCCTCACGGCCAAGCTCCTCTACTATGCCATCGAGGCCAGATTCTTCAAGACCCTCACGGCAAATTCCTCAGACTGCTCCTCCAAAGTCCTCAGCTCCTCCGTCAAAATCTTCAGCTGCTCCGACAAAATCCTCGGCACCTGTGCATCTCGCCACGTGCCAAAGGACTCAAGGCTTCTCTATTGCCTCAGGAGCATCTGCAAGCTCCTCAGCTGCTCGAACTTCCTCAGCTGGTCCCTCACTACTGAAGAAAAAGGCCATTGCTGGACGAGGTATTCGGCCAAGTCCTCACAAGAAGCAAGTCGCTTTCCAAGTGCCCTCTGATGATGATGAGGCGGATGATGAAGAACTTGCCGAAATCATCAGAAACAGGCAAGCCAGGGCCGCTAGAGCCAAAGGCAGCAATGTGCCGCTGATGTTGGATCCAAAGTTGATCCTCGACTACATTGACCTGTGGCACAAGGGTCCTAACACGCCTTTGCCGAAGATGAACCTCACTCCTGGTCAAAGTCATGTTCTGACTGCCTTCATTGAGGAAGAAAAATGGAAATTTGAACAAGGCAGAAGTTTGAAGAAAGCGCAGTACAAGAAACAACGCTACCTCAAGGACAATGTCCTCACTCTCACTCCTGATCAGCCCCTTGCCTTGCAAGTGGAAATCAAACAACTGAGTGATGAATTTGATCGCTACCATGCTGATTGGAAGGGCGCCAAGGTGCATTTCGTCAATCTGACGAAGAAATTCACTTCAAGTGTTGCTCCACCTGTGCACGTTGAAGTTACTCGGGCTGAGGCATCTGCTCAGCCTACTGAAGAACTTGCCAGCACCGCTGATGACATTCAGGCTGCTGAAGAAAATGAGAGTGCCAGGGCTGATGACTCCATTCTAGCCACTGAAATATTGCCAGGGCATCCACTAGTGATGCGCCTGAAGAAAGTGATCAAGTCAGGACAACTGCATCAGTTGTGCCTGAGGAAAATGAACCAAAGTCCTCTGCACCTCCTGCGCCTACACCAACTCCGATTCTTCCATCTGCATCAGATGCGAAGAAGACCAAGGCCGTCGAACGTGCTGCTATGAAGAAACTCCTTCTGCTGCTTCGACAGAGCAGTTGGACGAAGAAATTGAAGTGGATAAGATCCCTTGAACCCCAGTCATTTCCTCACCTATGCCTCAGTTTACTGCTAAAGAGGCAGGTGTTGAAGAAATTGACGATGAGGATGTGGACATTGGATGTACCACTCCTGTGCTCAATGATGAATTTTGGGACAGTCAGCATCCAAACTCACCAATGTTCACTCCACTCCAAGCTATTCCTTAGTCCCCTGCTGCCACTAAAGTACAAATGGGATCTGAAGAACCTCATGCAACCCCAAGTGTTCATGAAGAAATTCCAGCCACTAGTGCTGAAGAAATTGTCAATGAAGAATTGACAACCCAGGCTGAAGCTACTGAAGAGCCTGAAATTCCTCAGTCTGAGGAACCCGAGATTGCGATTCCTGAGGTGGTGCTGCAATTAACTGACACTCCTCAGCCCAAGCCAAAGGACCCCTTCTCCAAGAAGCAAAAATTCAAGGCTGATGATTTCTTCGGCGAGCACGTATTCTTCACTGAATTCAATCCCTATGACAATGCTCGTCTTAGAAGGAAGCGTTTCTGGACTGCCAGCCAGGCCAACTTCTATTCCTCAGTACTTTACAACAAGGACAAAGTCTTCGACCATGATCACATTCCTCACGTGGACATGGAATCCATGCCTTGCTTCTCTCAAGTCCTCAGCATGATTCATGACACAGGCTTGCTCAATTTCTGCTCTGACATAGTTGATTGGAATGAAGAGCTCATTCTTCAGTTCTACGCAACTTTGCATATCACAGGCGATGCTGCTGACGTCAACTCGTGGGTGTTGGGCTAGATGACTGAAAACACTCATTACAAGGCACCAGCCTCTGAATTGCTTCGTGCCTTACCAATTAGTCCTCCACCTGACGGTGCTTGTTGTCTATATGATGAGCCTGAACTCACTGATCACTATATGCAAGTGCTCATGAAGCCGCTGAAGCCGAGTCAAGCCCCAAGGACCAAATTCCTCGTGAAGGAATTGCTCTATGTGCCCAGAACCATCTACCACATTCTGACGAAGACCATGAGTCCTATCAAAGGCCATGACTCATCTGATGAAGAAATTATCGGAATGATGAAGAATATGCTTTTCAACATCATGCATGGCATCCCCATAAATTATCATGATTTCTTCATGAGGACTCTGGCGAATGTTGCACTTTCACCATTTGAGCTGAAGCCTTACACACCGTGGATCATGAGATTCCTCAGAACAAGGTCTTCACTCAACTACAAGGCTAATTTTCAGAATCACCTCAGCTATTTGCCCCCTATTGAAGTCCTCAAGCGGACAATTTCCTCATCCGATGAGAAGGGCAAGTCACCAGCCATGATCGATGAAGGCATTCGTCCATTGGATGGTCAGTTCCGCAAAGCTACATCTTACTCCACCAATGATGACTCTGCCACTCATGATACTGCTGCCAATGCTACCAAGACAAGTCCTCAAGCTACTGCTCCTCGTGTGCTAACTGATCGTGAACTACTGCTAAGTCTTCACCAGAAGGTGGATCAAAACCACAAGTGGGTTAACCGTCAGTTTGGCTCTATTCTTCACAACATGACTTCTACACATAATGCAGTGAAGAAAAACCACTACGCACCTGGGCTATTCTGTCACATCTATATGGTGAAGAAGATCTGAAGCAAATGGGCTTCAAGGAAGACTTTGACTGGTCTGCACCTCCACCGAAGAGATTCAAGAAAGTCAAGGTTCCTTCCTTGGTGGCCAGCTCATATTCTTCATCACGCGCCACGGACGAGCATGAAGACTTGGACGACACTGCAGCAGGCCCTACAACGACTCAAGACCCTAACGACGCTGGCGCTCCTTCATCATCATGATATTCTTTAGGGGCGTTAGTCCTCAAATTCAACCCTTTTGGTCATTCGATGACAAAGGGGGAGAAATTTGAGTTAGTCTTCAAGCGGGTCTACCTTATATGGGCGTTTTTTTGCTAAGTTACAACTCTCGTTCTTCTGATGACTTTGCTGGATCGAGTTGTAATCTCAAACAATATGGTGACCTGATACTTCTGTTGTGTTCTTCTGCATGCTTATTCCTCTTTAATGTTAATGCATTCATGTTGAATTACATTAGTCACCATATTTCATCATGCATTTCAAATTCTTCATATTATATATCAAATGTGTGTATGAATTACAAGATATAGGGGGAGATCTCCATGATTATACTCTTCAAGTGTGCATTGCTTCAAAAGCAAATTCCTCACTATGCACATCTTTAGGGGGAGTTCTTCTATATCTTGCAATCCAATTCCTCAATATCAGTATTTACACTTCACATGTTTATCCCCGTTGAAAACTTAACCTATATTGTCATCAATCACCAAAAAGGGGGAGATTGTAAGTGCATCTAGTGCCCCTTAGTGATTTTGGTGTATTGAAGACTTATAGGTTAAGGGACTGATGCGTTTGTGAGTGTACACAGGTCTATAAGCCTATGAGGAGTTTTTTATTTACAGAGAAAGTCGACCCCTAAAAATGAAGTTCTTCAACTGAAGACTTTGGATTTCTGAAGACTTTCTGAAGACTTTGAAAGTGAAGAAATTGGTGTGACCTTGAAGACTTGGTATTCATTCGAGGAACATGAAGCGTGAAGACTCTTGTTTTTATAGTTTCATTTTCTCTTTCTTGAGTCATAGGAAACACCGTACTATTAAGGGTGGTCGAGGAAATACTAAGGAAAAATTTCCATGTGATGCTCAACTCAAAATCCTACACCTACCAGTCCCTTCGAGTGAAGCCATTGGAAATCTCATACAGTTCAGTCATATTCTTCAGTGACAGAGACGAAGTTCTTCTGGTCTCTGAAGAATTCGTTCTGACTGGGGAGTTAGGAATTCACCATTGTGAATTGCCTAAACAGTGAGGAACACGATAGCCCTGAGGAATTTGAGAGTCAAAATTCCGACCGTTGTTGTGCTATGCGCCAGTAGTTCCAAAATATCTACTGATACGTCTCCAATGTATCTATAATTTTTGATTGTTCCATGCTATTATATTACCTGTTTTGGATGTTTATGGGCTTTATTCTACACATTTATATCATTTTTGGGACTAACCTACTAACCGGAGGCCCAACCCATATTGCTGTTTTTTTTTCCTATTTCAGTATTTCGAAGAAAAGGAATATCAAACGGAGTCCAAACGGAATGAAACCTTTGGGAGCGTTATTTTTGGAACAAATCTGATCCGGAGAGCCTGGAGTGCAAGTCAAGAAAGCTCCGAGGGGCCCACGAGATAGGAGGGCGCGCCCCCTGTCTCATGGGCCCCTCGGGCGTCCACCGACATACTTCTTCCTCCTATATATGTCCACGGACCCCGAAAACATCCAGGAGCACCACGAAACACAATTTCCACCGCCGTAACCTTCTGTATCCACGAGATCCCATCTTGGAGCCTTCGCCGGCACTCTGCCGGAGGGGGAATCAATCACGGAGGGCTTCTACATCAACACCATAGCCTCTCCGATGAGTTGTGAGTAGTTTACCATAGACCTACGGGTCAATAGTTATTAGCTAGATGGCTTCTTCTCTCTTTTTGGATCTCAATACAATGTTCTCCCACTCTCTTGTGGAGATCTATTCGATGTAATCTCTTTTTGCGGTGTGTTTGTCGAGATCCGATGAATTGTGGGTTTATGATCAAGTTTATCTATGAATAATATTGGAATCTTCTCTGAATTCTTTTATGTATGATTGAGTTATCTTTACAAGTCTCTTCGAATTATCAGTTTGGTTTGGCCTACTAGATTGATCTTTCTTGCCATGGGAGAAGTGTTTAGCTTTGGGTTCAATCTTGCGATGATCTTACCCAGTGACAGAAAGGGTTACAAGACACGTATTGTATTGTTTCCATCAAGGATAACAAGATGGGGTTTATATCATATTGCATGAGTTTATCCCTCTACATCATGTAATCTTGCTTAATGCGTTGCTCTGTTCTTATCAACTTAATACACTAGATGCATGCTGGATAGCGGTCGATGTGTGGAGTAATAGTAGTAGATGCAGACAGGAGTCGGTCTACTTGTTATGGACGTGATGCCTATATACATGATCATGCCTAGATAACGTCATAATTATTCGCTTTTCTATCAATTGCTCGACAGTAATTTGTTCACCCACCGTAATACTTATGCTCTCGAGAGAAGCCTCTAGTGAAACCTATGGCCCCTGGGTCTATCTCTTATCATATTTGCTTTCAATCTACTTTTATTTGCATCTTTACTTTTCTGCATCTATATCACAAAATACCAAAAATATATTTATCTTATCATACTATCTCTATCAGATCTCACTTTTGTAAGTGACCATGAAGGGATTGACAACCCCTTTATTGCGTTGGTTGCGAGTTCTCAGTTTGTTTGTGTAGGTGCGTGGGAATTTTGAGGAGCCTCCTACTGGATTGATACCCTTGGTTCTCAAAACTGAGGGAAATACTTACGCTACACTTTGCTGCATCACCCTCTCCTCTTCGGGGAAAACCAACGCTAGCTCAAGATGTAGCAAGAAGGATTTCTGGCGCCGTTGCCGGGGAGGTCTTCGCTCAAGTCAAGACATACCAAGTACCCATCACAAACCCATCTCCCTCGCATTTACATTATTTGCCTCTCGTTTTCCTCTCCCCCCACTTCATCCTTGCCGTTTTATTCGCCTTCTCCTTCCCAATCTCCTCCTCTCTTTCCGCTTGCCTCCTTTTGTGTGTTTGTTTGCTTGTTTGACCTTATGGCTGCGCCTAAGGGGCCTGAACACCATCTCAGAAGGATGGATGAGATTGAATCAAATATCAGAAGCTTTATGAATTTGCAATTTGAGCATAATAATTTCTTTAGAAAAGAGCTTAAGGAACAAAAAAGTTTTTTGGGGTTTATGAACAAAGAGCTTGATGATATGAATAAAGAATTCTATGGTGTTAACGCTCAAATTACCCGGCTTGAAAATGCTATAGCCAAGATTTCTGACAAGCAAGCCACCTTAGTCAATAAGATGGCCGCTAAACCAGAAAAATTACATGAAAATAATGATGAGGATCTTAAAGTTATTGATGCGTCTCCGATTAGATCTATGTTTTGTAATATGAATTTTGATGATTATGGGAGTGATGATGAATCAACTTTGCCTAGAAGGCGTCCCAAAAATTCGGAATCTTTAGATTGTGATGCTAAATTTGGTAAAAGAGAGATTGGAGAATCTTCAACTTCTAATATTGAACCTACTATCTCGGATTTCAAGGAATTTGATTATGATAATTGCTCTTTAAAATGTTGTATTTCCTTGTTGCAATCCGTTGTTAATTCTCCTCATGCTTATAGTCAAAATAAAGCTTTTACCAAACATATCGTTGATGCCTTGTTGCAATCTTATGATGAAAAACTGAATTTGGAAGTTTCTATACCTAGAAAACTTAATGATGAATGGGAACCTACTATAAAGATTAGAATTAAAGATTATGAGTGTTTTGCTTTGTGTGATTTGGGTGCTAGTGTTTCCACGATTCCGAAAACTTTATGTGATATTCTAGGTTTCCATGATCTTGATGATTGCTCTTTAAATTTGCACCTTGCGTATTCCACCATTAAAAAACCTATGGGAAGGATCGATGATGTTCTTATTGTTGCTAATAGAAATTTGGTGCCCGTAGATTTTATCGTTCTTGATATAGATTGCAATCTTTCTTGCCCTATTATTCTTGGTAGACCTTTCCTTAGAACGATTGGTGCGATTATTGATATGAAGGAAGGGAACATTAGATTCAAATTTCCTTTAAAGAAAGGCATGGATCACTTTCCAAGAAAGAGAGTCAAATTACCTTATGAATCTATTATGCGTGCTACTTATGAATCAAGTGCCAAAGATGGCACTACTTAGATCTATCCTTGCTTTTATGCCTAGCTAGGGGCGTTAAATGATAGCGCTAGTTGGGACGCAACCCAATTTTTCTTTATGTTATTTGCCTTTGTTCCTGTTTAGTAATAAATCTTGCATCTATTCTCTGTTTAGATGTGTTCTTATCTTTTAATTAGTGTTTGTGCCAAGTAGAACCTATAGGATAAGCTACGAGATAGTTGATTTGATTCTGCTGAAAAACAGAAACTTTGCACTCACGAGAAAATATTCAATAAATCACAGAAACGTGATTTTGCATTGATTCTTTTTGCTTCTGATCAACAGACAAATTTTACAGTACGTCCTATTTTGGTAGGATTTTTAGAGTTCCAGAAGTTTGCGTTAGTTACAGATTGCTACAGACTGTTCTGTTTTTGACAGATTCTGTTTTTCGTGTGTTGTTTGCTTATTTCAATGCATCTATGGCTAATAAATTAGTTTATAAACCATAAGGAAGTTGGAATACAGTAGGGTTAACACCAAAATAAATAAAGAATGAGTTCATTACAGTACCTTATGTGGTGGTTTTGTTTTCTTTCACTAACGGAGCTTATAAGATTTCTTGTTGAGTTTTGTGTTGTGAAGTTTTCAAGTTTTGGGTAAAGCTTTTATGGACTATGGAATAAAGGGTGGCAAGAGCCTAAGCTCGGGGATGCCCATGGCACCCCAAGATATTCAAGAGTAGCCAAAAGCCTAAGCTTGGGGATGCCTCGGGAAGGCATCCCCTTTTTCGTCTTCGTTCATTGGTAACTTTACTTGGAGCTATATTTTTATTCGCCACATGATATGTGTTTTGCTTGGAGCGTCGTGTGTTATATTAGTATTTGCTTGTTAGTTTACCACAATCATCCTTGCTGTAAAACACCTTTTGGGAGAAGCCTATTTGATTAGAATTTGCTAGAATACTCTATGTGCTTCACTTATATCTTTTGAGCTTGATAGTTTTTGCTCTAGTGCTTCACTTATATCTTTTAGAGCACGACGGTGGTATCTTAATTTTGAATAAATTGCTAGTCTCTCATGCTTCACTTATATCATTTTGAGAGTCTTTTAGAACAGCATGGTATTCTCTTTTGTTACAAAGTTGGTCCTAGAATGATGAGCATCCAAGTTGGGTATAATAAAAACTATCATAGGAAGTGAATTGGATGCTATGATCAACTTGATACTTGATAATTGTTTTGAGATATGGAGGTAGTAATATTAAAGTCATGCTAGTTGGGTGATTATGGTTTTAAAGAATGCTTGTGTTGAAGTTTGTGATTCCCGTAGCATGCACGTATGGTGAACCACTTTGTGATGAAGTTGGAGCACAATTTTATTTATTGATTGTCTTCCTTATGAGTGGCAGTCGGGGACGAGCGATGGTCTTTTCCTACCAATATATCTCCCTAGGAGCATGCGCGTAGTGCTTTGATTTTTGATGACTTCTAAATTTTTGCAACAATTATATGAGTTCTTTTGATTAATGTTGAGTCCATGGATTATACTCACCCTTTCACCCTTCCACCATTGCTAGCCTCTTTTGTGCCGCGCAATTTTCGCCGGTACCATATACCCACCATACTCCTTCCTCAAAACAGCCACCATACCTACCTATTATGGCATTTCCATAGCCATTCCGAGATATATTGCCATGCAACTTTCCACCGTTCCGTTCATATGACACACATTACTTTTGTCATATTGCTCTTTGCATGATCATGTAGTTGACATCGTATTTGTGGCAAGGCTACCTTCATAATTTTCATACATGTCGCTCTTGAGTCATTGCATATCCCGATACACCGCCGGAGGCATTCATATAGAGTCATATTTTGTTCTAGCTTTGAGTTGTAAATCCATAAAAGTGTGATGATCTTCATTATTAGATCATTGTCCTCGTGAGGAAAGGATGATGAAGGCTATGATTCCCCCACAAGTCGGGATGAGACTTCGGACTTTACAAAAAGAAAAAAAAAGAAAGAAAAAAAAGAGGCCAAAAGAAAAGAAAAAAGGCCAAAGAAAAAAAAGAGAAAAAGAAAAAAAGAAAAATAAAAAAAATAAAATGAGAGAAAAATAGAGAAGGGATAATGCTACTATCTCTTTTTCCACACTTGTGCTTTAAAATAGCACCATGATCTTCATGATAGAGAGTCTCATATGTTGTCACTTTCATATACTAGTGGGAATTTTTTATTATAGAACTTGGCTTGTATATTCCAATGATGGGCTTCCTCAAAAGTGCCCTAGGTCTTTGTGAGCAAGCAAGTTGTATGCACACCCACTAGTTTCTTTTGTTGAGCTTTCGTATATTTATAGCTCTAGTGCATCCGTTACATGGCAATCCCTACTCACTCACATTGATATCTATTAATGGGCATCTCCATAGTCCGTTGATACGCCTAGTTGATGTGAGACTATCTTCTCCTTTTTGTCTTCTCCACAACCACCATTCTATTGCACATATAGTGCTATGTCCATGGCTCACGCTCATGTATTGCGTGAAAGTTGAAAGAGTTTGAGATTATTAAAGTATGAAACAATTGCTTGGCTCATCATCGGGGTTGTGCATGATTAAATACTTTGTGTGATGAAGATAGAGCATAGTCAGACTATATGATTTTGTAGGGATAACTTTCTTTAGCCATGTTATTTTGAGAAGACATGATTACCTTGATTAGTATGCTTGAAGTATTACTATTTCTTATGTCTTTATGAACTTTTATTTTGTATTATTTGGATCTGAACATTCATGCCACAATGAAAGAAAATTACATTATGAATTATGCTAGGTAGCATTCCACATCAAAAATTATCTTTTTATCATTTACCTACTCGAGGACAAGCAGGAATTAAGCTTGGGGATGCTTGATACGTCTCCAACGTATCTATAATTTTTGATTGTTCCATGCTATTATATTACCTGTTTTGGATGTTTATGGGCTTTATTCTACACATTTATATCATTTTTGGGACTAACCTACTAACTGAAGGCCCAGCCCATATTGCTGTTTTTTGCCTATTTCAGTATTTTGAAGAAAAGGAATATCAAACGGAGTCCAAACGGAATGAAACCTTCGGGAGCGTTATTTTTGGAACAAATCTGATCCGGAGAGCCTGGAGTGCAAGTCAAGAAAGCTCCGAGGGGCCCACGAGATAGGAGGGGCCCCCCTAGGGGCGCGCCCCCCTGTCTCGTGGGCCCCTCGGGCGTCCACCGACGTACTTCTTCCTCCTATATATGTCCACGGACCCCAAAAACATCTAGGAGCACCATGAAACACAATTTCCACCGCCGTAACCTTATGTATCCGCGAGATCCCATCTTGGAGCCTTCGTCGGCACTCTGCCGGAGGGGGAATCGATCATGGAGAGCTTCTACATCAACACCATAGCCTCTCCGATGAGTTGTGAGTAGTTTACCACAGACCTACGGGTCCATAGTTATTAGCTAGATGGCTTCTTCTCTCTTTTTGGATCTCAATACAATGTTCTCCCACTCTCTTGTGGAGATCTATTCGATGTAATCTCCTTTTGCGGTGTGTTTGTCGAGATTCGATGAATTGTGGGTTTATGATCAAGTTTATCTATGAATAATATTGGAATATTCTCTGAATTCTTTTATGTATGATTGAGTTATCTTTACAAGTCTCTTCGAATTATCAGTTTGGTTTGGCCTACTAGATTGATCTTTCTTGCCATGGGAGAAGTGTTTAGCTTTGGGTTCAATCTTGCAATGATCTTACCAAGTGACAGAAAGGGTTACAAGACACGTATTGTATTGTTGCCATCGAGGATAACAAGATGGGGTTTATATCATATTGCACGAGTTTATCCCTCTACATCATGTCATCTTGCTTAATGCGTTGCTCTGCTCTTATGAACTTAATACACTAGATGCATGCTGGATAGCGGTCGATGTGTGGAGTAATAGTAGTAGATGCAGGCAGGAGTCAGTCTACTTGTTATGAATGTGATGCCTATATACATGATCATGCCTAGATAACGTCATAATTATTCGTTGTTCTATCAATTGCTCGACAGTAATTTGTTCACCCACCGTAATACTTATGCTCTTGAGAGAAGCCTCTAGTGAAACCTATGGCCCCCGGGTCTATCTCTTATCATATTTGCTTTCAATCTACTTTTATTTGCATCTTTACTTTTCTGCATCTATATCACAAAATACCAAAAATATATTTATCTTATCATACTATCTCTATCAGAACTCACTTTTGTAAGTGACCGTGAAGGGATTGACTACCCCTTTATTGCGTTGGTTGCGAGTTCTCAGTTTGTTTGTGTAGGTGCGTGGTACTTTTGAGGAGCCTCCTACTGGATTGATATCTTGGTTCTGAAAACTGAGGGAAATACTTACACTACAATTTGCTGCATCACCCTCTCCTCTTTGGGGAAACCAACGCTAGCTCAAGACGTAGCATCTACCCACCTAACGGTCATATCAGACAAGGGCATTTATGTCTTATCATGTCGGGCTGCTCCCCAGGCTATAAATAGCCGCCCCCCTCAACCACTAGCTGGTTGGCTGCTCCAAGAGAAATTGACACTTGTCATTTGAGAGCATCTCATCCTCCGAGGACTTTGACTGAAAATCATCAAGTGAGGAAAACCCAAACCCAACACCTACAAACCCAAAGTGATTGAGCATCACTGAAGAGATTGATCCTGCGTGGATCCGACACTTGTTTCCTTTGAAGACTGTGCTTCTTCCAGAAGGTTAGGCGTCAAGGTCTAGAGCATCCAAGAGGAATTGTGGATCGCCGAGTGACTGAGTTTGTGAAGGTTCGGAAGTCACCTGAAGACTTACCACGAGTGATTGGGCGAGGTTTGTGTGACCTTAGCTCAAGGAGAATACGGTGAGGATTGTGTGTCCGGGACTGTGTGTCCTCGAGTTTAAATACTCAGCCGCTCCAACCAGATGTACAACTGAGACAACAGTTGGAACTGGTCTACCAAATCATTGTCTTCACCGAGCTAACTGGTTCTATCTCCTCAACTCTTTCATTTCCTCATGTATGTTGTTGTGTGCCTGTTCATATCTGTTTGAAGACATTGACTGAAGACTTTCTCAATTTCCTCAGTTCTATTTCTTCAGTATGTCCGTCTTCTTCCTTGTGTTATCCTGTTTTTACACTTTCGGTACTCTGTGTTTGTCTTCATTTCATCATGATGACTATGCTTGTATTATGTTATGTTCCTTTCTGAGTACTTATTCCGCTGCAAGTAGTTCTTCATTTAGGAATTTCCTCACCAGCAAATTCCTTAGTGAAGAATTCATAAAAATCGCCTATTCACCCCCCCTCTAGTCGATATAACGCACTTTCATGCCCTTCAGTGATATGACCGTTAGGTGGTAGGATATTTTGGACAGCTGGTGCGTAGCACATCAATGGTCGGATTTGAAGTATCAAATTCCTCAGGGCTATCATGTTCCTCACTATGTAGGCAATCCACACTGGCGAATTCCTAACTCCTCAGTCAGAACAAATTCCTCAGAGACCAGAAGATCTTCGTCTTTGTCACTGAAGAAGTTGACTGATCTGATATGACATTTCCAATGGCTTCACTTGAAAGGATTGGGTAGGTGTAGGATTTTGAGATGAGCATCACTTGGAAATTAGTTTCCTTAGTATTACCTCGACCCCCTTTAATAGTACGGTGTTTCCTATGACTCAAGAAAGAGAAAATGAAACTATGAAAACAAAAGTATTCACGCTTCATAATCCTCGCATGAATATCCCAGTCTTGAAGGTCACACCAATTTCTTCACTTTCAAAATCTTCAGTAGAACCAAAGTCTTCAGCTGAAGACATACATTTTTAGGGGTCGACATTCATTGTAAATACCAAACTCCTCATCGACTTATAGAGCATGTGTACACTCACAAACATATTAGTCCCTTAACCTATAAGTCTTCAATACACCAAAATCACTAAGGGGCACTAGATGCACTTACATTATGCATTAGAGACAGCTACATTCACGTTAAATAGGGCACCGTCAAAATCTGTTGAGAGGACACTGTATGAATTGTGGTTTGGCAATAAACCTAAGTTATAGTTTCTTAAAATTTGGGGATGCGATGCTTATGTCAAAAGGCTTCAGCCTGATAAGCTCGAACCCAAATCGGAGAAGTGTGTCTTCATAGGATACCCTAAGGAAACAATTGGGTACACATTCTACCATAGATCTGAAGGCAAGATCTTTGTTGCCAAGAATGGAACTTTTCTAGAGAAGGAGTTTCTCTCAAAAGAAGGGAGTGGGAGGAAAGTAAAACTTGATGAGGTAACTGTACCTTCTCACAATTTGTAAAGTAGCTCGTCCGAGAAATCCGTTCCCGTGATGCCTACACTAAATAGAGAGGAAGCTAATGATAATGATCATGAAACTTCAGATCAAGTTACTACATAACCTCGTAGGTCAAGCACACCACGATCTACACCAGAGTGGTACAACAATCCTGTTCTAGAAGTCATGTTGTTTGACCATGACGAACCTACGAACTATGAAGAAGCTATGATGAGCCCAGGTTCCGATAAATGGATTGAGGCCATGAAATCTGAGATAGGATTCATGTATGAGAACGAAGTATGGACTTTGGTAGATTTTCCCGATGATCAGCGACCCATAGAGAATAAATTGATCTTCAAGAAGAGGAATGACGTTGATGGTAATGTTACTGTCTATAAAGCTCGACTTGTTGCAAAAGGTTTTCAACAACTTCAAGGAGTTGACTACGATAAGACTTTCTCACCCGTAGCGATGCTTAAGTCTGTCTGAATCATGTTAGCAATTACCGCATTTTATGATTATGAAATCTGGCAAATGGATATCAAAACTGCATTCCTTAATGGATTTCTTAAAGAAGAGTTGTATAGGATGCAACCAGAAGGTTTTGTCGATCCTAAAGGTGTTGGCAAAGTGTGCAAGCTCCAACGATCCATTTATGGATTAGTGCAAGCATCTCGGTGTTGGAATATACGCTTTGATGAGGTGATTAAAGCATATGGTTTTATACAGACTTTTGGAGAAGCCTGTATTTACAAGAAAGTGAGTGGGAGCTCTGTAGCATTTCTAATATTATATGTGGATGACATATTGTTGATTGGAAATGATATATAATTTCTAGATAGCATAAAAGGATACTTGAATAAAAGTTTTTCAATGAAAGACCTCAGTGAAGCTGCTTATATATTGGGCATCAAGATCTATAGAGATAGATCAAGACGCTTAATAGGACTTTCACAAAGCACATACCTTGACAAAGTTTTGAAGAAGTTCAAAATGGATCAGTCAAAGAAAGGTTTCTTGCCTGTGTTACAAGGTGTGAAGTTGAGTCAGACTCAATGCCCGACCACTGCAGAAGATAGAGAGAAAATGAAAGTCAATCCCTATGCCTCAACCATAGGTTCTATCATGTATGCTATGTTGTGTACCAGACCTGATGTGTGCCTTGCTATAAGTTTAGCAGGGAGGTACCAAAGTAATCCAGGAGTGGATCACTGGACATCGGTCAAGATCATCCTGAAGTACCTGAAAAGGACTAAGGATATGTTTCTCGTTTATGGAGGTGACAAAGAGCTTGTCGTAAATGGTTACGTCAATGCTAGCTTTGACACTGATCCAGATGACTCTAAGTCACAAACCGGATACGTATTTTTATTGAATGGTGGAGCTGTCAGTTGGTGCAGTTCCAAGCAGAGCATCATGGCGGGATCTACGTGTGAAGCGGAATACATAGCTGCTTCGAAAGCCGCAAATGAAGGAGTCTGGATGAAGGAGTTCATATGCGATCTAGGTGTAATACCTAGTGCATCGAGTCCAATGAAAATCTTTTGCGACAATACTGGAGCAATTGCCTTGGCAAAGGAATCCAGATTTCACAAAAAGACCAAACACATCAAGAGACGCTTCAACTCCATCCGTGATCTAGTCAAGGAGGGAGACATAGAGATTTGCAAAATACATACGGATCTGAATGTGGCAGACCAGTTGACTAAGCCTCCTCCATGATCAAAACATGATCAACACCAAGACTCCATAGGTGTTAGAATCATTACAATGTAATCTAGATTATTGACTCTAGTGCAAGTGGGAGACTGAAAGAAATATACCCTAGAGGTAATAATAAAGTTGTTATTTTATATTTCCTTATTCATGATAAATGTTTATTATTCATGCTAGAATTGTATTAACCGAAAACTTGATACATGTGTGGATATATAGACAAAACACCATGTCCCTAGTATGCCTCTACTTGACTAGCTCGTTAATCAAAGATGGTTAATTTTCCTAGCCATAGACATGTGTTGTCATTTGATAAATGGGATCACATCATTAGGAGAATGATGTGATGGACAAGACCCATACGTTAGCTTAGCATTATGATTGTTTAGTTTTATTGCTACTGCTTTCTTCATGTCAAATACATATTCCTCCGACTATGAGATTATGCAACTCCAGGATACCGGAGGAATGCCTTGTGTTCTATCAAATGTCACAACATAACTGGGTGATTATAAAGATGCTCTAAAGGTATCTCCGAAGGTGTTTGTTGGGTTGGCATAGATCGAGATTAGGATTTGTCACTCCGAATATCGGAGAGGTATCTCTGGGCCCTCTCGGTAATGCACATCATAAGAAGCCTTGCAAGCAATGTGACTAATGAGTTAGTTGCGAGATGATTGATTACGGAATGAGTAAAGAGATTTGCCGGTAACGATATTCAACTAGTTATGAAGATACCGATGATCGAATCTCGGGCAAGTAACATACCGATGACAAGGGGAATAACGTATGTTGTCATAACGTTTCGACCGATAAAGATCTTCATAGAATATGTGGGAGCCAATATGAGCATCTAGGTTCCACTATTGGTTATTGACCGGAGAGGTGTCTCGGTCATGTCTACATAGTTCTCGAACCCGTAGGGTCCGCACGCTTAACGTTCAATGATGATTTGTATTATATGAGTTATGTGATTTGGTGACCGAATGTTGTTCAGAGTCCCGGATGAGATCACGGACATCGTGAGGAGTCTCGAAATGGTCGAGAGGTAAAGATTCATATATATGACGATAGTATTCGGACACCGGAAGTGTTCCGGGGGTATCGGGTACGTATCGGGTCACTGGAAGGGGTTTCGGGCAATCCCGGGCAAACTACATGGGCCTAATGGGCCAAGAGGGGGACAGACCAGCCCCTAAGGGGCTGATGCGCCCCCATGTAGGCCGAGTTGGGGGGAGGAAAGGGGGGAAGAGAGAAGGAAGGGGAGGGATTCAGCCTCCCCCTTCCTTTCCTCCCCCTCCTCCTTCCTCCCGCCTCTGACACTTATGGAAGGGGGAAGGCCGACTTGTGGGAGGCGCCCAAGTAGGATTACTCCTACTTGGGGTGCCCCTTGCTGCCCCTCTCCCTCTCCCACCTATATATATGTGGGGGGCACCGCTAGAACACACATCATTGATTCCTAGCCGTGTGTGGTGCCCTCCTCCGCAGTTTATGCCTCCGGTAATATTCATGTAGTGCTTAGGCGAAGCCCTGCGCAGATCACTTCACCATCACCATCACCACGCCGCCGTGCTGATGCAACTCTCCCTTGACACTTTGCTGGATCAAAATTTCAAGGGACGTCATCGAGTTGAACATGTGTAGAACTTAGAGGTGTCGTACGTTCGGTGCTTGATCGGTCGGAATGCGAAGAAGTTCAACTACATCAACCGCGTTAATAAACGCTTCCGCTTTCGGTCTACGAGGGTACGTGGACACACTCTCCCCCTCACATTGCTATGCATCTCGTAGATAGATCTTGCGTGAGCGTAGGAATTTTTTTGAAATTGCATGCTACATTTCCCAACATGAGCTTATGTTCATCTTCATGACAAGCTCGAGTTCATCGAAGACGGAGTTCACATGCATCTTTATGATGTTTTTGATGTTGGGGTTTTCGCCGGTTCTTCTTTCATAGAGGTCTCACATCTCTATATCATGGGCATTTTTCTACTGCCTCTTCTCACTATACCTTTGGCCAGTTGTTGTCGGTTCTTCATTTATAGAGGTTTCACATCTCTATACCTTTGGTCATTGTATGGATAGTACTCGGCATCATCTATCCAACAATCTTGAGTTTGTTCAATTCGGAGCTCATTTGCAGAAGTTATGGCAGTTCTGGCTTTCCTGCTTCCATCTGTTTGCTTGGGCTATTTTAAAGCTCACTAGAGGTAGTACCGCCCTAAGTAATGATTGCTTGTGCCTGTGTTGGTAATTCCTCGAAGAGAAGAGGATGATGCAACACAATAACAAAAAGTATTTCCCTCAGTTATGAAAACAAGGTTATCAATCCAGTAGGCGAACCAAGCGACACTATGTAGACAACACTTGCGCAAACAACAAAAACTTGCAACCCAGCGCGTAAGACGGGTTGTCAATCCCTCCTCGGTATTGAGATAGATTAAATTGTATAAGATTGGATAAATAGATCTAGCAAAAACACAAAATAAAATAAGTAAAGAAAAAGTGTACCAAGGTATTTTTGTTTTTGGATTAATAGATCTGAAATAATATGATAGGAAATAGACCCGCGGGCTGTAGATTTCACTAGAGGCTACTCCCGAGAAAATAGCATACGGTGGGTAAACAAATTATTGTTGGGCAATTGACAGAAGAGCAAATAATTATGACAATATCCAAGGCAATGATCATGTATATAGGCATCACGTCCAAGATTAGTAGACCGACTCCTGCATGTATCTACTACTATTACTCCACACATCGACCGCTATCTAACATGCATCTAGTGTATTAAGTTCATGGAAAAACATAGTAATGCAATAAGAATGATAACATGATGTAGACAAGAGCTGTTCATGTAGGAATAGACCCCATCTGTTTATCCTTAATGGAAACGATACATGCGTGTCATGTCTCCATCCGTCACTGAGATTGAGCACCGCAAGATCGAACCCATCACAAAGCACCTCTTCCCATGGCAAGAAAAATCAGTCAAGTTGGCCAAACCAAACCAAAGATTCGCAGAAGAAATACGAGGCTATAACAATCATACATAAAAGAGTTCAACAAAGACTCAAATAATATTCATGGATAGATCTGATCATAAACTCATAATTCATCGGATCCCAACAAATACACCGCAAAAAGTCATTACATCAAATAGATCTCCAAGAACATCAAGGAGAACATTGTATTGAAGATCAAAAGGAGAGAAGAAGCCATCTAGATACTTCTAACGAACCCGTGGGTCTGTGGTGAACTACTCATGGATCATCGAAAGGGCAAGGGTGATGATGAAGAACCACTCCGTGATCGTTGACCCCTCCGGCAAAGTGCTGGAGAAGGCCTCTAGATTGGATCTCATGGTTCTGGAACTTGCAGTGGCTGGAATTGTGTTTCATCCACTCCGCTAGTTTTTTTGGGGGGTTTTGGAGTATTTATAGAGCCAGAGGTCGTGGAGGGGGTGTCTGTGGGCCCCACTACCCACCAGGGCGCGCCTGGCGGCCCTAGCGTACCCTGGTGCCTAGTGTGACCCACAGGCCCCCTCTGGTGCACTTCTTGGGCCTCTTGGCTGTCTTCTGGGCAGATAAAATTCTCCAAAAGGTTTCATGGCATTTGGACTCCGTTTGGTATTGATATTCTGTGAAGTAAAAAACAACAACTGGCACTGGCACTATGTCAATAGGTTAGTCCTAAAATGATATATAGTTGCTAGTAAATGAGTATAAAACATCCAAGAATGATACTTTAATAGCATGGAACAATCAAAAATTATAGATACGTTGGAGACGTATCAGGTAACGGTATTACCGCTTGCACGGTACTTCCGCGATCCTGTGTTGCGGGCACTACCACTTGTGTTCAAGCTTTTGGACTCGTTTTTGCTTCAACGGCGGTAGGGTGGCAGTTGGGCACGGTGGTACAATTTGAAAGGTAGCACTACACTGCCCAGCGGTAGTACCGCTCTCGCGGTACTTCCGCGACCGACTACTGTCACACTACCGTCTATCTCTTTGATTTTATAGTCTCTCGCTACCTCCACGGTAGTAGAGCGGTAGCAGGGTGCGGTAGTACCGCTTTGCGCGGTATTTCCATCCTACCTTCCCTCTACTACCGCTAGTTATATATGTCCTGAGACACTAAGCAGTAGTACAACCTGTGAGGACGGTAGTACCGCTCCGGCGGCACTACCGCGCCTGAACTTCTATTCTTTGAGTGCTACACCTAGAACTACCGCCCTAAGCGGTAGTACCGCTCACCTGAGCGGTAGTACCGCTTGTGTGCGGGCTAAAGGCATGCCAGTTGGATTTTTCCCCACCTATAAAAGGGGTAATTATTCCCCATTGCATTTCATCCTTTGAGCTCGTGTTCTTCCCCCATTGTTGACCTTCTTCGAGCTTGCTATCTCTCAATCCCTTCAATGATTCTTGCTAGTTCTTGAGGGAAAATAGAGAGGAGATCTAGATCCACATTTTCACCAATCACTTTCTCCTCTATGTTGGGGAACCCCTTAGATCTAGATCTTGGAGTTCTTGGTGTTCTCCTTCTTGTTCTTCTTCTCGTATTCCTCCATAGCTTTCGTTACTTTGGTGGGACTTGAGAGTGAGGGACTTGGGCACTCCGTGTGACCTTGTCATAGCATTAGTTGCATCGGTTTGAGTTCTCCACGTGTTATGTGGAAGTAAAAAGTTGAGAAGCTTATTACTCTTGGGTGCTTGGTACCCTAGAGTTTGTTCCTCTTGGGGGGTTGGGCGCCCTAGACGATTGGTGGTGGAGCTCAATCATTATGGTGTAAAGCTCCAGGTAAGCGTTAATGTCTCCAATTAGGCTGTGGAGATCGCCTCGAACAATTTGTATGGGTTCCGGTGACCGCCCCCAATGGTTGTCAAAGTGTGCGGGTTCGGTGACCGCCCTCAAGGGTCCCTTAGTGGAATCACGACATCTTGCATTGTGCGAGGGCGTGAGGAGATCACGGCATCTTGTGACTCAACACTGCTCCAAACAGAGATTAGCATCCGCAAGGGTGTGAACGTCGGGATACACCATTGTATCCACGTGCCTCGGTTATTTCTTACCCGAGCACTTTACTTATGCACTTTACTTTGTGATGCCATAGTATGACATGATATATATCTGGCTATCACTTAGTTGTTTATATTGCTTAGCATAATTTGTTGGTGCACATAGGTGAGCCTAGTCGATTTAGGTTTTGTGCTTGACAAATTAAACGCTAGTTTTATTCCGCATTTGTTCAAGCCTAAACTGTAATTATTTTAAAGCGCCTATTCACCCCCTCTAGGCGACATCCACGATCTTTCAGCCGTGCATACAAATCACGAATCGTTTTCATTGTTGTATTTCTTGCATCGAGATCTTTGAAACTAGATCCTATGTTAATAGGTTTCGACAAACTTTTTCATGAAAAAACAAAAAGAACATGATTTGGAAGAAAAATAAAAAATAAAAACTGAGAAAAAACAAAAATTGGGGGGAAAACCCGAACCCAGAAGCATAGTTTTGATTTTCACTTTGGGGAAGCACATTTATGCTTCTCACGAAAGCATAGTTTTGCTTCCCATGGAAGCACGTGTTGTGCTTTCCATTTTCGAGAAGTACAGATTGTTCCTTTTCTCGTTTCGGGGAACACAATTGTGCTTTGAATGAATAAACTATGCTTTTACTTTTGGGAAGCACAACCATGCCTTTTGCGGGAAAACACTGCTTCCCAAGAAAAAAAATTCCGTCAATACCTAGAAAAAACCAAGCATAAGCTAAAAAGAACATGTGTGTGGAAAAAACGAAATCCCGATGATGCGCCAGTGCAGGACACATGGTGACCGCTGGGCGCACCACTTGGCGTGCTCCTTAGCCCAAGAAAGTGACTGCTGCAGGAGCCCTTGATTGGTTGCTTTCATGTGCAAAATTATCTATGCGGGATTACGAATTTCCATAAGGGAGACAAAGCGTTGCCCAGTAGACAGGGGTGGACCCATGCCAAACTTTTACTAGGGGGGGCTAGTTTATGGGGGCACACTTATTTTGCTAACTGGGGCCCAAGTAGTAAAAAAACTAGGCTTCAAAGCTAGAAAACCAGAAATTGACTAGGTGCATAGGCCCCCACTAAGCCTAACATGGGTCCACCCCTTCCGCTAGGACCTCTGATGTGCCACTTATTACGCCGAATTGCCCACGTTTCACACAGGGGAGTCCCAGCTAGCCAGTGGAGTTGGTCATTGTTTGTGACTAATATGTAGTGCAAACATTTAAGAACTAACTACAACGACAGACCCATTTTTTGAACATTTTCTTGAAATTCAGAATAATTTATTAAAGTTTCAAATAGTTTTTGAACAAGACAAATTGCGTTTCTAAAATGTGAACAAATTTGAAAAGAAGTAATATTGTTTGATTTTGTAATGAAATTATGAAAATTATGAATTGTTTTTAAAATTACCAAACATTTTTTTAAACACAAACAATATCTAAATTTCCTAAATATTCTAAAAGTAGGAATATTTTTGAAAAACATGAACATTTATGCAAAATTCAATAGTTTTCTAAAAAACGTTTTTGGGCAAAAAATGAAAGCAAAAACGTTTTTAGAAGCGCAAACAATTTTTTATTCCTGAACATATTTTGAAAATGCAAATGTTTTTGTAATTATGAACAAAATTTGATAACGGGAGCTATTTGAAGTTCCAAACATTTTGTGGAAAAAGTAACAATTTTTGAAATTTCCAAACATTTTTGGAAAAACATGAACATTGTTAAAAAAGGAAAAGTAAACTTGAAAAGGAAAAAATGCAAACAGAAAAGGAAAGAAAAAGAAACCTAAAAGAAAAAATAGATAAAATACAAAAAAGAAGATTTTTTGGAAATAACAAAAGTGGGCCAACCCATGTCCCATGCCCGGGTTAGCACCCTGTTTGAGGCTCATTCAAAAAAAATGCGGCACACAGTTGGGGCTTCGAACAAGGAGATGGGCCACTCACTAGAGCCCGAACAAAGACAGTGAGCATGGAAAACCCTATATGCATCCTCAAAAAAAAGAAAAATCCTATGTGCCGGTCACTACGACGACTATGTGCGGCACATAGTCGGGGCTTCTCTACTTAACAGGGTGCTAACCCGGATGAAAGTGGGCCGGCCCATCACTTCATGCAACCTGAGCACTTTGGTTGTGTTTATGCCACGCAGGCCTAGGTCTGATGTATGGGTTGGGCTCTCTGCTCAACAAAACATGGATGAGACCAAAGGGGAGTAAAGGCCATAGGATGCTCTTTCTTATTCTTGTTTCTGCTCCATTGTAGTGGTGTACAAATCATGGGCAGGCAATCCCGTGTGACGCATAATCTCTTGGCATACCCCGTGCGACGACGTTAATTGCGCGGGGAATAGATGTGTCACCGCTAAGGCTCGAAAATCAAAGCCCGCAAATGGACGTGACATGGGTAGGCCCCTAGCCCACGCCTGCACGCTGCATTAACTGTCTGGTTAGGGGTGATGCGTGGTCTCGTGGGGCCACCTGTTGAGGTCGATCCGGTTTTTTCAAAGTTGTCAGGCGACCTTTGACCATGTTGCGCAGGAACTTAGCCCGTCGAGCGACGGGCTACGTGGGAAACCTTTCTTGTGCATAGGTTGGCCAACACCTTCTACATTTTTAGACCGGGTGATCAACATCGCCTCATAGGCTGCTCGATGAAAATGGCTGCGGAAAGACGTTGTTCGGGGGACGTCCATCAAACCAGTTTCAAGTCGGCGATCTAAGACGACATACAACTCGGATGATCTGAGGAGCGGTCGAGCTTGAAGGTCGATTCATTGGCTATGTCGGGGTCCCAGTGGAGGGGGTCCTCATCATGCAGGTTCCCGGCATGGGGGGGCATGTTATGACTCCTTGGTCGGTTCCACCCTGGGCCACTTTGGGCGGTCCATAGCGGGTTATGTGTATATTCTGAAAGACTTGGAACACAATCCAAAGATACCAGAGTTGTGAAGGACTCTACCTCCACCAACGTCACCGACCTAGTATGTAAACCCTAGAAACCACACTATGTTATATAAGCTGGGGGATGGGCTCGTCGTAGGTCATATTCAATCCCTGGATACTTTACATGTACTTTGTATACACTCCAATGCAAGAAAACACAAGCATGTTGTATTATCTTCTCTGGAGAGCCTAACATGGGTAAACCTCGCATCATGTTACCATCATGCTAAGTCGCCTAGCTATGATACCCTACAAGGGCATTTGTGGGATTTAGCTCCGCGCACACCCCTCCGACTTAGCCAGATAATGTATGGGTCAGCCCATATAAGGCGTTAATTGAGCGAGAAACTCGAGCGGGGACTCCGCATCTGTTTTTTATTGTTTGGGGAGCTTCTAGTAGCTTCTGGTCGGTATTTTTGTTTGACCAGTTTTCCTTTAGTTTTATGTATTTGTTTGGACAAACTTTCTTTGGTTTTCTCGTTTTTTATTTCCTTTCTTCTATTTCTATTTCTTTTTTCCATTTTTTCAAATCATGAACTTTTTTAAAATTCATAACCTTTTTCTGGATTAGTGAATTCTTTTTAGATGGCAAGACTTTTTTCAAAATCATGATTTTCCAGTTGGGTAGACTTTTTTCAAATTCATGTTTTTATTGAATTTATGAAAATTTCAAATTTGCAAACTTTTCTAAAATTCAGAATCACAAATTTTTGCTAAAATCATGTTTTGTTGAATTCATGGACTTTTTTAAAAATTTTGTGAACTTTTTAAAATTCACGAACTTTGTTCAAATTGATGAACTTTTTTCAAACACATGAACTTTTTTGAGTTCCGAGAACTTTTCCTTTAAAGTCAATGGTCAACTGGACAATGGGTGAATGGCCAAACCATGAATTTTTTGGTCAAATGGAAAGAAGAAAAACCAGGCGAGGTGCGCGAACAAGCGTGCCAGCGCGCACTGGGCCGAGGCCCACAAAGGGGAGATGCGGCGCTTAAGATGTGAGATAGGAGGTCTCCTCCCTGAGAGCTCCTATTGGGCGCCTTGTGTGCCCGTTCACGCTACAGGCGCCCATTGTGGCATGCTAGTGGGCCAGCCCATGAGCACGCTGGGCAGTGCAAAAATGTATTTATGGCGTGAAAAAACAACCAGCCAACGTCGCTCTCTTGAGGATTCGAACTCTCACCAGTAGCTCCAATGAATGGTTGGGTAACCACCTATTAACCACTTGCGAAATATTGCAATGCGAAAGTTTTAAGAACTAAACTTTGGCCGTGCTATTAAGAAAAACGGGATTTCTTTTGACAAGAAATGTGAACAAAATTTGAATGACCAGATTTTAAAAAACATCACGAATTAGAGAAAAAGTTCATGTATTAAAAAATGTGCAAGAATTCAAAAAGTTCATAATACTGAAAAAATTCCATAGATTATTAAAAAGTTCATCAATTCTAAAGAAAGTTCGCAAGTTTGAAAAAAGTTCATCAATTTTCAAAAAAAGTTCATCGAATTTGAAAAAAATGGAATTTGACAAAAAATTCATCAAATTCGGAAAATAGTTCATCAAATTTGGAAAAAAGTTCACAAAAAAATTCAAGAAGTTCATCAAATATGAAAATAGTGCACCGAATTCGAGAAAAAGTTCATCGGATTTGAAAAAAGTTCATCAAAATTTTGAAAATCGTTCATCCAATTTGAAAAAAGTTCATCAAAATTTGAAGAAAAGTTTCATCAATATTTGAAAATGTTCATCAATTTTGCAGAAAATTGTGAAGACAGAAAGTTTCTCGAATTAGAAAAAAGAAAAGAAAAAAGGACAGAAAAAGGAAAAAAGAAATGAGAAAGAAGAAAACATGAAAAAACATAAAGTAAACATGACTAGTGAAGTGGCTTGGTGGTTGTTGTGTCGTACTCTAGGCCGTTGGTCCATGGTTCGGATCCCAACTCTCTGTCGCGTAGTTTTTACGGCTGTTTAGAAACAGAAAAAAAAATCAAATGGGCCGGCCCAGCGCAGCGGAGGGGGTGTGCGTCCGTTTGCGGGAATGGAAGAAAGGGGCGCTTAAGGCGCCGAATAGTATTTGGCCTCCTCCCCAGTAGGAGCTCTCGGGAGCTCTTATACAACGACCTACAAGCGAGACAGGAATCGATCTCAGGACACCAAGGTCAACGGCGCGACGAGACAACCACCAGGGTGACATCCCTTGGCTGTTTACTAGTAGGAAATACTTCTATTTGTCTAAGTACGAGTCATTTATAAAAAACATATATTTCAACAGAAAAACTCCTCCTAGTTCGGGCATCAATTGTTTCTCAAAATAAAAAAGCGACATCGGTTTAACATTGAACCTTTGACCTATCATAGTTGACAGCGTTGACTTTTCAAAATTTTAAAAAAGTTCATCGTTTTTGAAAAAAAATCACAAATTGGGAAAAAGTTCATAAATCTAAAAAAAGATAAAGAATTTTGAAAAAAGAGTTCATCAATTTCTAACAAATCACGGATTTGAAAAAAACAATTTTGAAAAAACGTTCATCGGAATTTGAAAAAAAATCACAGATTCAAAAAGTTCATTGATTTTTAGAAAAAGTTCACTAATTTTGAGAAACGTTCATCGATTTCTAAAAAACTTCACCAAAACATGGAAAAAAGTTCATCAATTTTGATAAAATCTTCATCCATTTTGAAAAAAGATCAGCGAATTTGAAAAGGGCTCATTGAATTTTAAAAAAGCTCAACAATTTTGAAAAAGTTCATCGAATTTGGGAAGAAGTTCATCGAATTTGGAAAAAGTTCATCGAATTTGGAAAAAGTTCATCGAATTTGAAAATAGTTCAAGATTTTGAAAAGAGTTCATTGAATTTGAAAACAGTTCAACAATTTTGAAAAGAGTTCATCAAATTTGAAAAGGAGTTGATTGATTTTGGAAAAACAATCAGTTTTTTCTAAATAACACGAAATAAAAAAATTGATTTTGAAAAACACGCATTTAAAGGAACAAAAGGAAAAATGAAAACGAAAACCCGAATAAAATCGCACCAGAAAATGACCAATGAAGTGAAAACCCCCGGTTAAATGATAATGCATATAAACTTATGTTGCATGCAGATTTTGAGGTTAGTCCAACTTTTAACATTGCAGATTTGAAGTTTTTTTTGGTGAGGAAGATGAGCTTCCATCGAGGACGACTTCATTTCAGGAAGGGGAGGATGATGGACATCAATAACATTGTTACACCCAAAACCCCTACTTATATACATATTGGACCAATTATTAGAGCTCGCGCACGCCAATTGAATTACTAGGTACTTTTTTTTCTTGGTAACAATTTTAATGTTCATGAGAATATGACGCTGTCTAAACTGGATACATTTGTATTGCTTACAAATAAAGGGTCTAACTTGAACAAGAAAGATGAACATTGGAGAAAGATCAAGCATATGGAGTTGATGTCATGCGTAAGGAAAACAAAAACGGAGTTTCAAGTGATGATTTCACAACTTTGAAGCCATCATAATAAGTGCATGAAAGCTTGGACGAAATATACAAGATGCTACTTCATAAATTTCGTCGAGAGGCTATTATAGGTGCTACTTCACTTTATTATTTGGTCAGACCCATGTAATTTTGAATGCTTCAGTATAGGTTGTTTGTAGAGTTCGAGGATTTCCATGACTGAAGAGCGAAATAAAAACAAGGAAAGAAGCTAGTACAAAACAAAAGTCGTTGCATGGCATAGTGGTTCCGATCGCTGGAGTAGAAGCAAACAGATACATGGGCCGGCCCAGTCGTAGCAGAGGGTGCTGCGCTGCAGGCGCCAGTTTGCAGAAAACACGAAAACATTAGTAACCAGCGCCTGCAGCGCTAAATAGGATTCGCCCGCATGCTCCCTCTGTCCCGTGCACGACCTTGGGCCGGCCCAGGTGCGGGACGAGGCCCCCTTGTTTTTTTTCGTTTCCTTTTTTGATTTTTTTGCTTCTTCAAAAAAGTTCAGAATCTGAAAAGAAGTTTAGAATTTTTAAAAAATGTTCACTAATGAAAAAGAATGTTCAAGAATTTCAGAAAGCATCCATGAATTCAAAAAAGTTCACAATTTCTATTTTGAAAGTGTTAAGAACAAAATTTGAATTTTGGATGAACAATTTTTTAATTTTGATGAACATATTTTGCTGACGAAAAAAATTAACTTAAATGAATTCTTATTTTGAAATTAATGAGTTTTTTTGAATTTGACGAACATTTTTGAATATAATGAACATTTAAAAAAAATGAACATTGTATGAATTTGATGATTTTTTTACTTGGTTGAAAAAACTTTGAATTCAATGATTTTAAAAGATGTTCACCGATTTGAAAAGATGTTAGAATTTTAAAAAAAATCACCAATACAAAAAAAATGTTCCCAGATTTCAGAAAATGTTTGTCGATTTGGAACGAAAAAACTAAAATTAAGAAAGAAAAAAAGGAAAAGTAAAATTAAATGAGAAAGGAAAAAACGAAAATAAAATTAGAAAGAAAGAAAGAAAGAAAGAAAGAAAGAAAATGTTTTGAAAGGAAAAAACGAAAATAAAATTAAAAAGCATGATCTGCCGGAGTTCTCCAGGCTAGGTTCAAATAAAAAGAGCTCTCCAGGTTTTGATGGGACTAGACCAAATCGGATCTGGAACGTGAGATCTCCCGTACTTCTTTTTTCTGCTCCGTTCCAAGTGGTTCGATTGAGCTGAGATTGCACGCAAAAGAAATGCAACACTATGGTACACGGGTCATCTGGCATTCGAACAACTGTTGCACGTCGAGACATTGACCCTGCTTTTTTAGTTAGCTCGTGCCGGTGTCTGGTGTATTAATGGTTGGTTTCTGATGAAATCATCGCTTGTTTGTATTTGTTGCACAGCTTGCAGCACCCTCGGCTTAGCAGATCTAACTCAGAATCCCCGCGCGTGTAACTGATGCATCCATTCTAGTTAGGTACAATAGTGTTTAGTTCAGATTTCTACACAAGTTGTCACATAAAAAGTTTAAATTTGGAGGAAAGAGAAATGGGGGAGAGAAAGAAATTCTGTGTAGATCCACAGTCTGTAGGATCTTACAGACAGCTTGCAGGCGATGATTTTATTGTTGTATGAAATATTGTCTGTAGGATCTTTCTTTGTTGAGGAATTGGCGGTTAGCACGCCGATATATTAAGCAGGAGAAAATCAAATACAAACGTCTTAAGTGTTACAAGGATATGGGTTGAAGTAAAGCTAGTCAGGTTCAGGTAGGTTCTCAATATCGGATAACAATGGATGGATAGGTGCTGCATGCTTGAGCTGAAAGACCCAAAAATTGACATCGGGCACATAGTGCCTGGTTTTTTTGAAGTTCAAAAAATCAGTTTTTTACGGCTTGCTTTTAAAAAAAAAATTATGTGCATGCACGTATAGCAGTGTAGTATAATGAGCCAAATTCTCAGCAATATACGTGCTCGCAATATAAAAGATAAACAAAGACAAAATACATGCAAATTAGGGCCTTTTTGTTGTTGTTTTTGGACCAAAATTTTGTATTTTTTGTGCATCACATAATACAACGTATTATTGAACAAAATTTCACGGGTACTTAGATCACACGCATGCGTATTCATGTAAATAAATCATTATTTAAAAACTTTTAAGTACCTTGTTTTAACAATTCAAAATAATGTGCTCCGTTGCCCCCGTGCACCAAAAATCCGTTTTATGAAAGACCATCCTATCATGCTCCGTCTAAATATTCCGTGCAGTGTAGATTGCAGCCGCAATAGTCTTCTCGCTCATGGTGCATGTGCTCGTTCCACCAGTCGGTGATAGCTATAGGGCCAGTTCTTTTCGTGCAGGATTCTGCAGAAACAAGATTTCAAAAAACTTCACACAATATCCGCTTCTCACATAATCTGTCGTCCAGTTCTTTTCTAAGATTGTATTATGAGATTGTGAGTTGTCGTGGAGAACCTCTAGACCTCTATCCGCTACCTCCGGAGGAAACCCTTGATCAGTAGATCGGATGATGGCAATGATCTGGTGTCGTTTTTCCCTTGGGGCGTCATTCTTGGAGGTGTACACGGGCGAGGGACCAGTGGGCGGCTTCTTTGATGGAGCGGTGCTTCATCTTACTCATTGATGGCGACGGATCTCGGCGGCGTGGCGCAGTGGAGACTCGGTGTCCGATGCGCGAAGATGGACTCACATAGGAAAAGGACGCTGTCTGGTGTCATGATGGTGTCGATGACAGAGAGGCCTGGCAAGGTCGGTGCGTAAGTTTCTGCTCTGAAGATGGATTGGTGGAAGACGGCGGCCACGGCACATAAGAGTGCATCGGACCGGTTTGTGCCCCAAACTTAGTATGTGGCTCGGTTGGTGCCTCCGGCTTTACATGTTAGGCTTTGGTGCGATGTCTGTTTGGTATTAGGCTCGGACTATCGGCACCCATTCATTAAGTGGATATGAGTAGCGACAGTTGTTGCTAAGATGTTGGCTTCAGACTACTTGATATACTACTTTGTATGGTCTTTGTGAATAAATAATAAAATGACTGTATGCATTGCCTAGATGCAGAGGTCGGGGGTAATTCTTTTTTTCAATTAAAAAAATGTAGAGTGCGCTTTATAAATTATGGCAACTTGAGGCCGGATGACAACTTTAGTGAAGTGGCATTTTCGACTAAAATCGCCATATTGACGGGATCGGGCCGATCCGACAAATCTGCTAAAGTTGCTCTTAGGGTTTACTATGCCACAAAACTATATGTAAGTTGGATCTCGCCATTGCCTCAAAAAGAAAAAAAGTTGAATCTCGCCAACTTGAAGTTCAACTTGATGGCTAAGCACACCGGCAAAGCTTAAGGTCAACCAACCTGGGGGGCGACAGGTACTTCTTATTGAGTCGTGTTTTGTGATCTGTTCTGGTACAAACCACCAACTAATGAAATGGCTAGGTCACTGTCATGCATCAGATGGTCACATCACGACATGACAAACTAGCCATTTCCAAATACCCGAAGCTCTCAGTCTCAGTGTACAATTTTTTTTTTTGCCTTGTTTCAAAAAAAAAAAAAAACTGTCCGAAAAAACTAAAGACCAAATATTATCACTGCATACAAAATGGAGCCTCCAAACGATACAGATATAGGCTCGATCGGCGGAACAAGTGTCAGCCGCTATCCGAACCGAGTCTTCCCCTCCGCGACCGTGATGAAGCACGTAAAATACGGCCAACTTGAGTTGCCGTCATCTCTAGATGCGTTGGCCCGTTCCTGGTCGTGAGGTTTTCTTTTCTTCTTGGCAAAGCCTGGTCGCGAGGTTGACGCCTGACACTGATAAATAAGTGATGACACGGACGTGCTTGCTTTCTTAAACGGGCTATGGCGTAAACATAGTACTTCCAAATTTAGCTCGTATGACAAGTGTTGAAACCAGATCTTAGCCTAAGTTTTTTTTTTGCGGGGATGATCTTAGCTTAAGCTGGCCGACAGTGAAGCAACAAACTAATCACCATGTATCGGTTCGCAGCTGTAACCGGCCCCAGGCCCCAGCTGTGATATATTCGATCGGACTCGTGGCTAGTTGATATCTGTGTGGGTTCTTTTTTTTTTCGCGAGTACGCAAAGCCTGCAAATCATTCTATTGATAGAAAAAAAAGAGTAAGTACAAGGTATGAAACATGACGCGAAGGCAAAAAGACATGACATGATGTCTGGAACAGCGAGACATTGGGTGTTCGGCCCAAACATAGAAAACAACACGGAAAAACTCGCTTAGTCCTGAGAAGCAGCTCAAACCAAACAAAGGAAACCAACATTTCCAACTCCACCGTTGGGGAAGCCGCGAGCGAACAAGACAATACCTTCGTGAAGGGAAGGACGTCGAAGGCGCCGTCGATGTCCCGTACAAATAACTGGACCTAGGGTTCTCCATGATGCTCGAAGAGGGGCATAGATGAAGGCCATGGCAGCATCTCCAGATAGAGGACGACACCCGTGAGTGTCGCTGCTGCCAGTATCGGCCAACCGAGCAGGGATTTTGCCCTGTCCTTTGTCTAAGCAATCCAAGTCACTGGGGTAGACTTCCGAAAAGAGGAAATCGAGTCACAGTCCGGAACTGCCATCACAGGAAGGGGAGCAACGTCCGCTACCGATGGAGGCATCAGCCGCCGCCGGATGAGCGAGCTACAAATCTGTGTGGTTTTCTTATACATTCCAAATTAGTGTCTTCTTGGATTGCAGGACATGACTCATTTTCTCTTGTATTTCTCTATCCTCTCTCCCTTGTAAAAATAGGTTTTCACCCTGTTTTATAGTTAAAGCACCATACAACTGAATGATATAAGGTATTGAACAAACCATCTTTTTTTGAGGGGATGATCAAACCCCCTTGCAAAACACATTAAATAAAAAGAGAAACAAAGATAGCAATGTAAAACATTAATCAATTTACACCGCCGACTTGTCGTTGAGCATGAGAACAAGAGCGGTCGAACCAAAACAAGAAACATCCACTAAATTGACAAAGAGCGACCCTGAGCCTCATGAAGAAACCACCGAACTTTGCCCCAAACGCCCTCGCCACAAAGTTGCCGGAGAGGGCCCTTTTCCCTCTCGCGTCGGGCCACGGAGAGCCAATCAACCGGAGAACAGAAACGCCTGAGAATGTCTCAGACAAGATGGGCCCCATGCCCTAATTAACCCCGGATTTATTCCCTGTTTAGTTTAGGTTAATACAGCCGACCCCACGTGTCAGTTTGACCGTGCCACGTCAACGTTGACATGGACTCACTGGTCAGTCTCTGTTCCTGCCCTGTTACACTGATGTGTGGACCCCACACATCAGGTTTGACCCAGGCAAGCCCCTGTTGACCTGCTGACGCCATAGTGATGCAATGCTGACGCAGTAATTCTTCTGGAATTTAAATAAATCTTAAATGGTTTATTTATTTCTGAAAATGTTATAAACTTCTAAAAATCATATAAAATCAACCGTAACTCAGAATGAAATTAATTATATATGAAAAATGATCAGAAAAATCCAAAGAACCTGTTTATGGCATTATCATGCATGTTTGAACAACTTAAAGTTGTTGTATACAATAATTTGAATTAATGGCATTTGAAATGTCATAGATGGAGTTTGAATTTGAATCTTAGATTCAAACCACCTTCATTTAACCTGCTGCTAGTTGCAATAGCTCAAACCACATCATATTGCCATGTCATGATCATGCATCATATTGTGCATTGCATTGATTGTTTTCTTCCTTGTTTGCCGGTGTTTGTCCCCTCTTGATAGACGTGGTTTCGATGATGAGTTCAATGACACCGATGAAGAGCTATACTATCTTAAGAAGTGCCAGGCAAGCAAAACCCCGTTGTTCATTCCGATACAAACCCACTCTCTTGCTCCTGCTCTCTTTTACTGCATTAGGACAGCAACGATTCAACTGTTACATGATGCGGTAGTTGAACCCCTTTCCTCTGCATGACCTGTCATTGCCACAGTAAATAGATGAAACCCACTAGCATGAGTAGGAGTTGTTTGAGCCCTGATGTGCCTACTCATTCATGCTTGTTTGTCATGCCTGCTAATGCTTAGAGTTGAGTCAGGTCTGATTCATCGGGGATGAATCGGAGGTGTGTGAACATGTCCTACTGTTGAGAGCTAAGTGTGTGAACATGATTTGGTAAAGGTAGCGGTGAGAGGCCATGTAGGAGTACATGATGGGTTGTCTCATTGCAGCCGTCCTCAGGAATTAAGTTATGTGTTTGTGATCCATGAACAGTTACTACCACACATTGGAATGCTTAAGTTCCCCTCTCGACTTATTAATCAACCCGATCTTTGTCCAGGAGTTGCAACTAGTTTCTGTTGTTTGTAGGTTATGTTAGTAGTCTACCAAGTGGCACCCGGTACAGGTGGGCTTGGGACAGACTAGGCACCATGGCACGGTGTACCAAGTGTAGATCCATCCGTCGAGGTGGGCTTGGGAACCCTGCACACATCATTTGGGGCCATGAGCGACACCCTGGCCGGATCTCCTTGCGGATTGATGTGACCGTAGACCGTGCTATTCCATGTACACTGCAGATTGGAGGTTTCTGTATTGAGGCGCCATCGACACAACCAGAGAAGCAAGAGATCAAACCAACCTTTAGAACACCATGCCATTTCTTTTGTATTGGTCGTGTGTGAGTGGAGTACCAGGACGTGAAGGCCAAAGCCCCAAGGCAACATGAAGGAGTCTAAACCATGTTGATTTAGCTTTAACTCATACGTATGTTCCCTGAGTACTAGTCTGTTTTGGATTTTTATGATCGGCGTTGCCAGATACTTAATTAATTAAATCATGATTAGTTAGAATAGGAAAGAGATAAGAGTCTGTATCTTTTTAGCTTTTGTTAGGTCGGTTAGTTCAGGTTTAGTTTTGCCTATAAAACAGGCACGCCTCGGCCTTGTACGGGACAGGAATTTTTGGAGTTGGAAAATATACACAAAAGGCATCATGTTGGATGCGCCAAAATATTTGTGATTTGTTTGCTGGTCCTTGAGGGTTTCAGGAGCTGCTACGCAGGGTGTGATTTGATCTTACTCTTGCGCAGATTTTGATCTTTGGTATTCTCGCGAATCGCTTGATCCGAAGAGCTGCCTATTGTTTTTTTGTCTATTTTTATTATCACGACAATTGTTCGTCGCTGAATTTTGTGTATCATGAAAGTTTGGGCCTACGAACGACTCGTCGTCTGGTCGGGTCACATCACGGATGGAACCCGAATAGGCGATAAATCTGGACTAGAGACTTGTGTGGTTAGTCAGGTCGTGGCCGACTCCCTCGCTAGGCTTCCGCTTGAAGGTTGCCGAGATACACGACATGTACATGATGGTAAGTGGCGAGAGCGTGTGTGAAGAAGTACACCCCTGCAGGGTTAACATCATCTATTCGAATAGCCGTGTCCGCGGTAAAGGACTTCTGGGTTGCCTGTACAATTCATAGATAACTTGAAGTGGATACTCTAAAATGCGCAAGATAAGCATGAGTGCTATGGATGGCGTTCTCGTAGGTAGACGGGAGCAGATCCATAGTGATGTATTGATTGGTGAATATGTGGACTCGTGTGCGCCACCTCAAAGGAGTTACTTGCAGTCATAGTTCAGGATAGCCACCGAGTGAAAGTTGGCTTGCTGCAGTTAAACCCCACCATCCCCTTTGTTGATAATGATGCATATGTAGTTAGATCTGATGTAAGTATTGTTGGGTACATTTGTACTCACGTTTGCCTATTTTATGTTTTGCAGAGAGACTTCCGTCTCACTAGTAGTTCCGTGTGGACTTCGACGTTTAGCTTGTTACCTCAGCTACGATCTTGTGCCCTCGGTAGGATCTGGTAGATAGTTAGGCTTCTCGGCCTTTTTCATTTGTAGATGTTTGTACTCAGACATGTTAAGCTTCCGTTTGTGCTTTGACTTGTATGCTCTGAATGTTGGGTCATGAGACCCATGTTTGTAATATCTCGCTCCTCGGAGCCTATTGAATAAATACTTGAGTTGTAGAGTCATGTTGTGATGCCATGTTGTGTTTGCGCATATTGAGCATATTGTGTGTATGTTATTGAAATGCTTGGTATGTGTGGGATCTGACTATCTAGTTGTTTATCCTTGGTAGGCTCTCTTACCGGGAAATGTCTCCTAGTGCTTCCAATGAGCCTTGGTAGCTTGCTACTGCTCCGGAACACTTAGGCTGGCCAGCATGTGTCCTTTTTCGTTCCTGTGTCTGTCCCTTCGGGGAAATGTCACGTGATGTCCACCGGAGTCCTGTTAGCCTGCTACAACCCGGTTTATCGGAGTCCTTCTAGCCTAGCTGCTACAGCCCGGATTCACTCGCTGATGACCGACACGTTCCTTGCTGGGTCATGTATGCCTGTCCCTATAAGTTAGTGCCACTTTGGGTTCATGACTAGCCATGTCAGCCCGGGCTCCTTGTCATATGGATGCTAGCGACACTATCATATACGTGTGCCAAAAGGCACAAACGGTCCCGGGCCTGGTAAGGCGACACCCGTGGGAATACTGTGCGTGAGGACGCAAAGTGATATGAGGTGTACATGCTAGATCGGTGTGGCATTGAGTTGGGGTCCTGACAGCTTTGGTATCAGTGCTTGACTCCGTGTAGGTTTACCAAGCCAAACTGGTCGAAGTCGAGTCTAGAAATTCTTTAGTTATATAAGGGAATTGATTGTGGATGGGAACATAAGGCTCTTTTTACTCCTTATACCTTATGCCCTTCTGATCTGAGTCATCTTAACTTTCCTACGGGGTTAAGGAACTAGGCTTTCTCTTCTTTCTATTAGGATCACGTGTTACTAATCCGTAGGCTTATAGGATTGATGGATTCAAGCCTCAGTTCACTTCCTACTACTTCGGTGTGTTCATAGATGGCTTCAGAACCTTGATATTGTGATGCTAATTGGTTATGCCACCATTTTGCTGGATGTCTCCAATCTTCTTGAGCATTTACAACCATTATGCTGTCCAAGTCATCCCAGGTTTCTAAATAGTCTGATGCATTTGCAAATCCTTCTTCCATTCCCGATCTCCCCTTTGGGCCAGTTTAACCACACTAACCAGTGTGTTGAGGTACTCTATTGCCTCGGTATATATGTTGAAGTTATTATTATGACCCTAGGTGTCTTGGAGAACCACCTAGTGATCCATCCATGTTTCGTGTTCACAGTGTGATGATTCTGGCCATCATTCTCGAAAGCATCTCGTGATGCCACTTAGTAGTAGGTATTCTATTCCTGGGTTTTTAAACCCGAGATTCACCCTACTTACCTCATGTTGATAGTGTTTGCTCGTTCCTTAGGTTATTAGTAACCTTTGCGATAGTCCTGGAGGTCCATGGCAGATCCTTCCTCCAATTCCATGAACCAATATGGCAGAAGTTCCTCGCAGAACCGAAAGATCACAACCAGAGTGCTCTTGACGAGTTCTCGATTCTATGCTGTGACTCTGTCAGTTCTACCTTCTCTGCATGGGTTATCCGGAAGAAACCTGTTGAACTTGGTTCGACATACTAATCTATGCATCCACAACTCAGGAAGTTATATGTTCCTTTGAGTTGTCCCTCTTTAGTTGTATTCTAACCCTTGTCTATCAATTGATAGTCAAGAGTATGCGTGCATTCGTTCATCGATACCTATTACTCTTGTGGTCTGTCAAGCCATTCTATTTCGGAATGACTAGGAGAAACAAACTCCGGTACCTCATCCATATCCAGGATTGGGTCAAAGTAGTTGTACTTTGCAGATCAAATGCTAATCTAGCTCTTGTTCTATTCTACCTTGGAGTATTACCATCTTTATATCAAGAATATCATGGGAATTGCACACCATCCTATGGACTCTTGATACAGTGGTACTTCTCTCCATCATTTTTCATTCCTCGGTTCCGTGTTATTGTAACCGGAACACCGACAAGTGAATCGTGATGTGTGAAATCTATACTCCTAGCAACTCTGTTGCTTGGTAGTTAAATGGACAATAACCTCATTCTTAGCGTGTTGATTATTGAATCATCACCCTAAGGTTGATCGTGCTACCTAGTCCTTATTTCCGGTGCACTCTCCGATCAATGAGTTAGGATTGTGTCAATCCCTCGCCCATTTGATCGTACCATCTTGTCTCATAAGTAAGATTGTTCTCAATCTTAGTAACATATCGGTGGTTCGTGATTTTCTGAATGTCTTCTCGGAAGTATCACCAGGTCGTGACCTGACCGCTATGTTGAGTTTGTGATCAAGTTGGTTTTCCTGTAAACCACCCTTTCTCCAAGAATCTGTGTTGGATACCCTAAGATAGTTGGTTAAGCTAAACAACAACTTGGAGAGTTGGAAGATAAAAGCTTGCCTAGCTTAGTTCATTTCAAGGGATATATAGAGTGTGTTGAAGAAAGATGATATCCTCATCGATTGGTCCCTATGATTAGTTGTTAGACCTATTATATTATCAAAACTTTCATTTGAGTGTGGGATATTATCAAATCAAATCAGAGCCAACGATGTTCACAATGTCGTCTTACTCGTGGTTGATCCCTCGGGCATACACCATTACATCCTTTGGTCTGACCGATGTTATCACCGTTTCCACCTAATTGTGTAATTCCCTCTATATGGAAACCTGGATGAATTCTTGTTGAGCCCATCGACAACATCCTTATCTCCTCCATGATTTTGTTGAACATTAAGCTAGTGTTGGAAACTTTATAAGCAATGCCTTCGTGTTCTGTTCATGAAGCTTATGCTTGGATGGAAGAAGTGACTTTCTCGAATTCATGTGCATCTGGTGCAAGTTGCCGTCGTGAGTTCAAGAAAGATTGTTTTTGTTTCCTCTGGTACCATCCCAAGTTAGTTATGCATGTGCGAATGTATTCTATGGTTTGGTAGATTAATTACCTCCACTCCATATGTATTCCCTAGCCCACCAAGCCACTGATTGATTTGTTCAAGGAAAAGAAGTTCTTGAGTGTTAACCCTTAAGGACCCAAAGGTACATGCACAAGACTTCGTTATTCCAATGATGGTTCCCAATCAGAACTCGGTAGTGTTTTATTATAAGACTACCACGTGGTCATGCTTATCTGGGACAACGTGTTCACATGTCTGTAGCAGAACCAACTCATGTTTTGGAGCTTACTACCGTAGTTCATTCCCCAAGAATCTCGCAACGTCATCTTGTCGATTTGTGTTGCAAACTTTCAGTTTTCTTTCTAGACTCGATGAGTCTGGATTATTCTGACACAAACCAGATCTGAATCTTAGGAAGATATGATGGTTGGAACGTGTCCCAAGAACTATAATATTGGTCTCTCTGTAACCATGTAAAGTGGATGTCGTGGCCAACACACCCAACCGGAAGACCTGCTATTTTAGTATCTTGATGGAGGAAGTTGGCCACCTCCCCATAAGGATTTCGTAGGATTTACTCCAACAATTGTTCCTTATGGATTCTTGAGCTCCCGAAGTTCGACCCTTTACCTGATGTTCAAGATACCAAACCAAATCTATAAATGGGTTAGTACATCAGGGAGAACATTATAAGCGGAGTGCTAAATGTCTCTCAGTCGATCATCCAGATTTTGTTTCCTTGGTCTCGCTAAGGTAAAATCTGAGAAAGTGTTGTCCTTCTCTGCACCTGCATCCTCCATCGTTATTCATCATGGTAGTACGAGGTGTCACCAGGATCTTGGCATAGATGTTGGCAAAACCCTGATGAATATGGAAATGCTCAAGTTCTTGAAAGAACGCTCAGTCACTAGGTTATATCCTTGGTATCAGCTGGAATGTGCCTTACAATTGCCGAGTTGTTCTATAACCGTAGTTTCCTTTCCAAGCTGAGTATGCCATCCTCTCGAATTCTTTCAAACAATCAATTGTGATTTGCCTCAGGCTGGTATGAAGAATTTCAATGATCTATGGATCAAAAGTAATTCTTTTTTCCACTTAAGGTAATAATTCTATGAGTCACCTCTCCCAAGGTGCCTCGTTGTGGAATCATGGCAAATATTTCCTCGCTACTTTGAAACCATGCACCATCCTACTTCAGCGCGGAATTGTTGCCTACCAAATTGAACCTCCGCCATCTTTCCATCCCTCTTGATGTGTGTTTTGTGTGTCAGCTCAAGAGATGTTTCAATGTCTCACTCCATGAGTTGATCCTGAGTTGCTCGATCTTTGAGAAGATTGATTCTTCTGGAGTTGTCCCTTTGCTCTTGTTGCCATGTTAGATGGAGTTCTCAGAGAAAGACGTCGAGACAAAGATGATGATCGAATCAATGTTCTTATGAAGTGCAACCTGGATCATGAAGATTGTGTTAGTTGCGTCCCACCCCCCCTTCATCTTACCCTACGCCTGAATCTCGGGACGAGATTCTTGTTTAGTGGGGGTGAGTTGTCACAACCCTAGTCAGTGTTGCATTAGAGATGATGCATCATGTTTAATTTTCAAGAAACTTGAAATGGGGATGATAAAAAATCCCCAGCACCACCTAAACCAACTAGGGTTACTAATCAATTCTCTCAATGAACCTGAAATGGCCTTCTAAAATGTCCATCATTTTTGTCCTGGGTTAGAACCTCTGACAAAATTGGTGCACAATTTTATAGGACACATAAGGTCACTGAATTAAATCATATGTTATTTGCAATTGGGCACTTAAATGCTATATATTATCTTAAGTGCTCAATTAATTCTGAACTAAGTGAGGGCTATTAGGAATAATCCAAACATAGCCCACAATTATTTTCAGGATTTTTGAAAACCTTTTGGTATTTTTAAAAAAGTCCAGAATTTACAGAAAAATAGAAAACAGAAAACAAATTAGAAAAGAGAGAGAGAGAGAGAGAGAGAGAGAGAGAGAAGGCCAGAGGCCACTTACCTGCACTGGCCCGACCCATATGGCCCTTGCCAGTCATCACCTACCTCTGCCAGTAGGCACAGGAGGGAGACAGCGCACGCGCGCGCGTCGCGCCATGCCACCTCCCTACTTGTCTGCTTCACCCGCGCCTTGAAGCGACTCCGCGGCGCCACCCCGACCCCGTGGACACCTCACACGCCCCTGCCTCTCTCCCTCGCCCTCTCCTCGCCATGGCCGACGCTGCCGCGCCCGTGCCGCCGTAGTTCTTGCAGCCACCGTCGTCCTTGCGTCGCCCCGTCATGTCCCTGAGCTCCGCCGTCATAAGCTACGCCGAGCAGGCCGGGCCCTGAGCGCTCGCACGCTCTGCAACGCCTCCACCGAGCTGTCTTCGACCTCTCGCCGCCGGAGATCCCCCTCGATGCCCTGACCGCCTCGGTTCCTCCCCGACCTCGCCGTCAGCACCGCCGTGACCGCTGTGAGCCCCTGCCTCGCCTCCCCTCTTTGCTCGCTCTGCCTTGCACCATGACGACCGCACCGAGCTCACCCGCACGCGCCGCCGCCTCTGCACGTCGCCGTCGTGGCCACAACCACCCTGGCTTGAAACCAAGCGCGTCACCGCGCTCGGGGCATCCCCAGAAGCCCGTAGCAATGCTCCACGCTCCTTGCCGTGCATCCTAGCATCGAGTTCGAGCTCCGACACCCGCCAAACTCGTCGCCGGCGTCGTTTTCGGCAACCTCGAGCTCAAGCACCACCAGCACCCGACACGGCTCGCTCCCATCTACGCGTAGTTGCCCTCCGCCGCCTATTTGGACACCGGAATGCGAAACCCGAGCCGCTCCAGTGTACCTCCGCCTCGTTTAGGTCGTCGCCGGCGTAACTCCGGCAAAGTCGATGTGGCACTGTCATCAGTCACTAATGACCCAGCTAATTAACCCCCTCTCTCACTGACATATGGGCCCCATGCCCTAATTAACCCCAGATTTATTCCCTATTTAGTTTAGGTTAAAACACCTGGCCCCAGGTGTCAGTTTGACCCTGCCACGTCAACATTGACCTGGACCCACTAGTCAGTCTCTGTTCCTGCCCTGTTACACTGACGTGTGGATCCCATACGTCAGGTTTGACCCAGACCAGCCCCTGTTGACCTGCTGACCTCATAGTGATACAATGCTGACGCAGTAATTCTTCTGGAATTTAAATAAATCTTAAATGGTTTATTTATTTCAGAAAATGTTATAAACTTCTAAAAATCATATAAAATCAACCGTAACTCAGAATGAAATAAATTATACATGAAAAATGATTAGAAAAATCCAAAGAATCTGTTTATGGTATTACCATGCATATTTGAACAACTTAAAGCTGCTGTATACAACAATTTGAATTAATGGCATTTGAAATGTCATAGATGGAGTTTGAATTTGAATCTTAGATTCAAACCACCTTCATTTAACCTTCTGCTAGATGCATTAGCTCAAACCACAACATATTGCCATGTCATGATCATGCATGATATTGTGCATTGCATTGATTGTGTTCTTACTTGTTTGCCAGTGTTTGTCCCCTCTCGATATACATGGTTTCGACGATGAGTTCGATGACACCGATGAAGAGCTATACTATCTTCAGAAGTGCCAGGCAAGCAAAACCCCCTTGTTCATTCTAATACAAACCCACTCTCTAGCTCCTGCTCTCTTTTAGTGCATTAGGACAACAATGATTCAACTGTTACATGCTGCGGTAGTTGAACCCCTTTCCTCTGCATGACCTGTCATTGCCACAGTAAATAGATGAAACCCACTAGCATGAGTAGGAGTTGTCTGAGCCCTGATGTGCCTACTCATTCATGCTTGTTTGTCATGTCTGCTACTGCTTAGAGTTGAGTCAGGTCTGATTCATCGGGGATGAATCGGAGGTGTGTGAACATGTCCTACCATTGAGATCTAAGTGTGTGAACACGATTTGGTAAAGGTAGCGGTGAGAGGCCATGTAGGAGTACATGGTGGGTTGTCTCATTGCAGCCGTCCTCAGGAACTGAGTTCTGTGTTTGTGATCCATGAACAGTTACTACCACGCATTGGAATGCTTAAGTGCCCCTCTCGACTTATTAATCAACTCGATCTCTGTCGAGGAGTTGCAACTAGTTTCTGTTGTTTGTAGGTTGTGTTAGTAGTCTACCAAGTGGCACCCGGTACAGGTGGGCTTGGGATAAACTAGGCACCGTGGCACGGTGTACCAAGCATAGATCCATCCGTCGAGGTGGGCTTGGGAACCCTGCACACATTGTTTGGGGCCGTGAGCGACACCCCCGGCCGGATCTCCTTGCGGATGGAACCCGAATAGGCGATAAACCTGGACTAGAGACTTGTGTGGTTAGTCAGGTCGTGGTCGACTCCCTCGCCAGGCTTCCGCTTGAAGGTTGTCGAGATACACGACGTGTATATGGTGGTAAGTGGCGAGAGCGTGTGTGAAGAAGTACACCCCTACAGGGCTAACATCATCTATTCGAATAGCCGTGTCCACGGTAAAGGACTTCTGGGTTGCATGTACATTTCATAGATAACTTGAAGTGGATACTCTAAAATGCGCAAGATAAGCGTGAGTGCTATGGATGGCGTTCTCGTAGGTAGACGGGAACGGATCCATAGTGGTGTATTGATTGGTGAATATGTGGACTCGTGTGCGCCACCTCAAAGGAGTTACTTGCAGTCGTAGTTCAGGATAGCCACCGAGTGAAAGTTGGCTTGCTGAAGTTAAACCCCACCATCCCCTTTGTTGATAATGATGCATATGTAGTTAGATCTGATGTAAGTCTTGCTGGGTACATTTGTACTCACGTTTGCATATTTTATGTTTTGCAGAGAGACTTCTGTCTCACTAGTAGTTCCGCGTGGACTTCGATGTTTAGCTTGTTACCTCAGCTACGATCTTGTGCCCTTGGCAGGATCTGGTAGATAGTCAGGCTTCTCAGCCTTTTTCATTTGTAGATGTCTGTGCTCAGACATGTTAAGCTTTCGTTTGTGCTTTGACTTGTATGCTCTGAATGTTGGGTCATGAGACCCATGTTTGTAATATCTCGCTCCTCGGAGCCTATTGAATAAATACTTGAGTTGTAGAGTCATGTTGTGATTCCATGTTGTATTTGCGCATATCGAGCATATTGTGTGTATGTTATTGAAATGCTTGGTATGTGTGGGATCCGACTATCTAGTTGTTTATCCTTGGTAGCCTCTCTTACCAGGAAATGTCTCCTAGTGCTTCCAATGAGCCTTGGTAGCTTGCTACTTCTCTGGAACACTTAGGCTGGCCGGCATGTGTCCTTGTTCGTTCATGTGTCTGTCCCTTCAGGGAAATGTCATGCGGTGTCTACCGGAGTCCTGTTAGCCTTCTACAGCCCGGTTTACCGGAGTCCTGCTAGCCCAGCTGCTACAGCCCGGATTCACTCGCTGATGACCGACACGTTTGTTGCTGGGTCATGTATGCCTGTCCCTGTAAGTTAGTGCCACTTTGGGTTCATGACTAGCCATGTCAGCTTGGGCTCCTTGTCATATGGATGCTAGCGACACTATCATATACGTGTGCCAAAAGACACAAACGGTCCTGGGCCTAGTAAGGCGACACCCGTGGGAATACCGTGTGTGAGGCCGTAAAGTGATATGAGGTGTTACATGCCAGATCGATGTGGCATTGGGTTGGGGTCCTGACAAGAATAGCCATAAGTATTGTGACATAACGTGTAATAACAGCCCATAATGCAATAAATCTCGATATAAAAGCATGATGCAAAATGGACGTATCATTCATCACACTGCAACAAACACACTAAGAATTAATCAAATTGATCTCAATCATGTAGGGCATCTCATGAGATCTTTGTATTTAAGAATAAGGGAGAGAAGATTCCATCTAACTAATGTCATGGACCTATAGTCCAAGGAGGACTACTCACTCATAGTCATGGTGGCAGTGAGATTGATGAAGATAGCTCCAATGATGATTTCCCCTCCAAGACGGTACCAGAAAAGTCCTCCTGATTAGATCCTCATGGAACAAGAGATGACGACGGCTGCAAAATTCCTCGATAAATGAATTTGGCATTTTTGAGAGAATATGAAGGCAGGGAATCCATGAGTCTGGGGGGTGAATTCCTAAGGAGCTCACTTGACCCCACCACGTGGACCCTCTTGGACTGCATTTCCATGCGCCATGGGCCCCAAAGCCTCCATGCGTGGATCAAGTGGCTCTAGCTCCATCATTTCTTGGAACTTCTTGAAATACGTTTTCTTGTTTTTTCGTCCCCGAAAAATAGATTTCCCTGAAAAGTCCAATAGGTACTAGAAAACATCAACTGTCACTGGGCACTGAATTAATGTCTTAGTCCACAAAATTAATAAAAATTTACCATAAACTATGCATATATGATATAAAAGTAGCATGGAATAAGCAAAACTTATAGATACATTTGAGATGCATAAAGTACCCTACATTGGTTACACGATTGACAAGCATTAGGCGGATCCATTGTAACGCTGAGGTGCCTAGGATATGGATCCCACCTCTCCAGGAGGGGGTAACTATCGCGACACTGGTAGCCGGAGTGCATACCGCTTAACCCTCCTTCTAGGTCCAGCACCCTGACATCCAAACCCAAGCCCCTGCACCGCAGTTTGACCTCGTGCTCGATATCCACATAAGGGACTGAAGGAAATATGCCCTAGAGGCAATAATAAAGTTTTTATTTTTTATTTCCTTATTCATGAGAAAGGTTTATTATTCATTCTAGAATTGTATTGATCGGAAACTTAAACACATGTGTGAATACATAAACAAATACCATGTCCCTAGTAAGCCTCTACTAGACTAGCTCGTTGATCAAATATGGTTAAGGTTTCCTAACCATGGACATGAGTTGTCATTTGATAACGGGATCACATCATTAGGAGAATGATTTGATGGACAATACCCATCCGTTAGCTTAACATAATGATCGTTCAGTTTTATTGCTATTGCTTTCTTCATGTCAAATACATATTCCTTCGACTATGAGATTATGAAGCTCCCGGATACCGGAGGAGTACCTTGTGTGCTATCAAATGTCACAACATAACTGGGTGATCCTAAAGATGCTCTACAGGTATCTCCGAGGGTATTTGTTGAGTTGGCATAGATCGAGATTAGGATTTGTCACTCCGAGCATCGGAGAGGTATCTCTGGGCCCTATCGGTAATACACATCATAAGCTTGCAAGAAAACAAATAAGGAGTTAGTCACGAGGTGATGCATTACGAAACAAGTAAAGAGACTTGCCATTAACGAGATTGAACTAGGTATGAAGATACCGACGATCGAATCTCGGGCAAGTAACATAACGACAAAGGGAATTACGTATGTTGTCATAACAGTTTGACCGATAAACATCTTCATAGAATATGTAGGAACCAATATGGGCATCCAGGTTCCGCTATTGGTTATTGACCGGAGAGGTGTCTCGGCCATGTCTACATAGTTCTCGAACCCGTAGGGTCCGCACGCTTAATGTTCGATGAAGATATAGTATTATATGAGTTATGTGATTTGGTGACCCAATGTTGTTAGGAGTCTCGGATGAGATCACGAACATGACTAGGATTCTCAAAATGGCCGAGAGGTAAAGATCGATAAATAGGACGATGGTATTCGGACACCGGGAGTGTTCCGGAGGGTACCAGGTACTTATTGGGTCACCAGAAAGGAGTTTCGGGCAACCCCGGCAAAGATATGGGCCTTATGGGCCAAGAGAGGGAACACACCAGCCTAGAAGGGGTTGGTGTGCCCCTATACAGGCTAGCCCTATGAGGAGGAGAAGGAAAGAGGGGAGGGAAAGGAAAGTGTGAGGACTCCTGCTTCCTTCCCTCTCCCCCTCTTTTGTTCCCCCTTGTTTATACAAGGAAAGGGGGATAGGGCAAGGCAGGAGACCTAGGATCCGACGGCCAGCCCTAGGGCGCGGCTGGCTGCCTTCCCTCCCCTCCCACCTATATATATGTGGGGAGGGGGCGCCACACAAGGACACACAAGATTGTTTTAGCTGTGTGCGACGCCCCCGTCCACTGTTTACTTCCTCGGTCATATTTTCATAGTGCTTAGGCGAAGCCCTGTGGAGATCACATCACCATCACCGTCACCACGCCGCCATGCTGACCAAACTCATCTACTACCTTGCTGTCTTGGTGGATCAAGAAGGTGGAGGACGTCACTGGGCTAAACGTGTGCAGAATGCAGAGGTGCCGTGTGTTCGATACTAGATCGGTTGGAGCACGAAGAAAGTTCGACTACATTAACTGCATTGTGAAATGCTTCCGCTTACGATCTACGAGGGTACGTAGAAACACTCTCCCTCTAGTTGCTATGCATCTCCATGGATAGATCATTGTGTGTGCGTAGAATTTTTTAAATTGCATGCTATGTTTCCCAACAATGGTATTAGAGCCAGGTTGTCGGGGGTTGGGTGCGACATATGCCAAAGGATGGCTTATCATGGTGGGAGCGAGTAGAACGTCGCCGGTGCCCGGAAGCGGGATGAGGCGTAGACATGAACGCCAGTGCACTTTACCCAGGTTCGGGGCTCTCCTAGGAGATAACACCCCTAGTCCTGCTCTGCGGGGTCTCCGCATGATCACTAAGGCACTAGTGAATACAATGGTGCTCCTTGAGCTGCATGCTAGAGGCAGAAGGAGGCAGGGCTAGCTCTCTTCTTCCTCTAGGGTGGATGCTAGTTCTAACAGGTTGGGAACCCTTTGCATGGGTGCCTTGGGGGGTTTATATAGGGTACAATGGTAATCTGGACGGGTGCTGGAACCGGCTGTCAGTGTCTCTGGTCGCCGGCTTCCCCGCCAGTAGCTGGGGCCCGCCGCCAGGTGGGCCCCACCGGCTGGTCTGGTACGGAGCCGACAGGCTGCCACCGCCGCTGGCGGGTCTGGTTGGGGGATGATCACTATAGCCATGATGCTAATGACGCAGGCTTGGTCAGTGGAGCGTGGCTACAGTCCCACCGCTTGGTGGGAGATCACTATAGCCACACCTCGTCTTATCTGATTAATGGTGCACGGGCCTCGAGGGAGGAACTGGCCGCCTGCTGGAAGTCGGCCTCCCTCAGGTCCGGCTGGTCCGGCCTCCGCCGTCTTCCGGGCTCTCACTGCCTGGTAGGGCCCGCCGCCTGCGGGCCGCACCGACAGACCGTCCTGGGGGCAGGGCTTCGCCTGTCAGGGATGACGTCAAGGGGGAAGTGGCAACAGTGCCGCGTCATGCGAAGATCTCCGCCCATACGGGGAACTGTAGCCACGCCAAGCCCATGATTCAAGGGTAAGGGGCTATGCTGTAGCCTCACCCAGTCTTGTCCTCTTGATGAGGGGCGTAGATTCTGAGGGCGCCTGGTGGCCGCCTGCTAGAAGCCGGCCTCTCCAGAGGCCGTCTGCTAGGAGCCGGCCTGTCTTGGTGCCATTTGCTGGTGCACAACCATCTTCGGGCAGCCGGTCGTTGAACCAGCCGACCACCAGAAGGCGGCACTTTCTTCTGAAGTCATGTGGGGCGGAGTCGGCCCAAAGTCTGGAAAGGCTCAAGGACTCGGGTAAGGCTACCCGTGGCCCATTACTTCGACAGTAGTCCCCGAAGCTGGTGAGGCGTCGTGGTCAACAGGCCGTGAGGTCTCAATAGCTTCATCTTTTGCTATGCTCTGCGCGAACGCTTGGTCTGCCTTGTGACGTGCCGACTACCGGAGTCAATTTGACAAGGCGGGCTCGTCCGCCAATTTAGAACACCAAGGCGGGAAATAGGTGGCGTGCCTTCTAAGCTTCCCCAGGCCTGCCGCCCGCCATGAGCACGCCACGCGGTGCGTGCCAGCCTGCCACCCCACGCTCCTGATGGGACGTGACAGTGGGCCAGGCCCGGCACTACCGGGCCTCGGCACACGGGCGGATCCGCTACGGCCGAGGCGGACGGTTGCGGTTCCCGCAGGAGTTACTGCGTAGTAACTCTGCGTAGTAATCGGGGGGTCGTGGGGTTGTGGGCGCAGTTAATCCCACGATCCCACGTCCCGCCCCCTCGGCTTCGCAGCCCGAGGGCTATAATTAGGGGGGGGGGCAGGGGAGCGGCAGAGCACGCGTGCCCTCCTCCCCACTCTTTCTTCCTCCTCTCTCTCTCTGCTGCTGCTTCGTGCCCGCCGTAGCGCCGTCGCAGCTCGCCGTCGCAGCTCGCCGTCGCAGCTCGCCGTCGCTGAGCTCCTCCTCCCCATGCAGCTCCGCTTCGACACCATGGCATGCGAGAAGGGAGGAGACTGGGACGGCTAGACGGTGATCGAGGATCACCTCTCCTTCCTCCGGGCCACGCGTCGGATGCCCAACACGGCTTTCGTCAAGCTGCGGGTGCCGCCGCGGGAGGAGATCTTGCCGACGCTGCAAAGGGACGAGTGGGTCATCTTCCGCTCGCACTTCCTCCGCGGCTTCGGCCTCCCGGTGAGCGGGTTCCTCCGCTCGTTCATGGACTTAAGCCACATCCAGCCGCATCACTTGATGCCCAACACCGTGACGCTGCTGTCCGCCTTCGTCACGGCGTGCGAGGGCTACCTCGGCATCCTCCCCACCGTCAAGCTGTGGGGGGCCTTCTTCTACTCCAAACTAGGCACCTCCGCCAAGGAGACGGCAGGCGAGTGTGGCGCCTTCATCGCCGTGTGCCGGCCATCAAAGAAGAACGTCTTCCCGGTCATCAAGCTGTCACAGTCGGTGAAACTATGGCAGCAATCATACTTCTATGTGGAGAACGTCGACTCGGCAGTCGACTTCATCAACCTGCCGGCCTACGAGGCCGGCCCCCCTGTTGGGCTTCGGCCCAATTGGGGCTACAAGCCGAATCCCGTGTCGGCAGACACGGCCACCGCCATCAGCCAGCTCCAGGTGCTGACGGAGGCGGAGGGTCTCGTGGCATCCGACCTGCTGATCGCCTTCGTCAAGCGCCGAGTTCTTCTGCTCCAAGGCTGCCCTCATCTGATATGCCGGATGAGCGGGCACCATGACCCGTGCCGGATGTGCATGAAGGAGATGCTGACTACTAAGGTGGCGAGGATGGTGAATGAGATCTCTGACCTCAAGGTGTCGGAGGAATCCTGGCGGTTCACAAAGCGGCCATAGTCCTGCGACAACCCGCCGCCTGCCGTAAGTCTCTTAGCTTCTTCTTTTCATCTCTTGCTTCAGTCTTGATTTTGGTATGAAGTGGTTCCTTCTCTGGAGCGCAGATCCACATGTCTATGGCGATGGCCGCCATCGTGGGGCCGGGTGTTGACTACCAGCCAGACCGGGAGGTGAGCGACGAGGACGACCCCGACTTGGGGGCGGTCGCCTTGGAGGACGACGCCATAGGCGGTGGCGACAGAGCAGGCGGCTCTGAGGAAGGAGGCGGCGTGGAGACCTGGCCCGATGACGATGACGAGGAAGACGAGCCGCGCCCTGCCCGGAGCACTGCCAACACAGGCGCGGGCCCCTCCGTTGGGCCGTCTGCTCGAGGCGGCAAACACAAGCGGAAACAGGGCGCCGCCCTGTTTGGTAGCGCGCCGAAGAAGCCCAAGAATCCATCCGCGGTGACCAGGAGGAAAGAGGCCGCACGAAGGTGGCCAAGTTCCAGAGGCAGCCGAAGGCGCCGCCCATGGTGTCGGCGTAAGTATTTCTCTTACACCCCCTCTCTTGCCGATCTGGCCTGAATAAAAATTCTTTGCCTTGCTCTCTTGTCTCAGGGCCCCGCTTACCCTCAACAAGGCGGCCGCCGCCTCGGTCATCAGGTCGGCGGAGACCTCTGCCACCAGCCGGCGAATCGATCCGGCCGCCGGCCTCCGGGAGGCGCAGGAGAAAAACACACGGGAGGTGCGCGAGGAGCAGGAAGCCGCCCGCCAGAAGAAGGCGGAGGCTGACAAGGCGGAGGCGTCCGCGCTGAGGGAGTTGGCGCAGGCGGAGGCTGACGCCGCGGCGAGGGAGCGGCTTGCGGAGGCCGCGCGCTGCTAGGAGTCGCTGCTCGTGACTCCCCTGAACTCCGCGCCGCCTCTGCCAGAGTTTGTGGCGACGACTGGGGGAGCCGGCGATGAGCAGCCGGTCATGGAGAGGGAGGGTGGCGACGTAGCCATGCTAGACGTTATCGTGCCTCCGCCACCGCCGACCAGCGGGACACAAGACGGGCAGCCAGCCGCACCTCCGGTGCCACCAGCCGGGAACGAGGTGGTGACGGGCCCAACTCCCGAGGCCCGCACACCCGTGTGCCGCCGCCTAGCGAAGGCAGCCTCGGCACCACGACCGCTGGAGGCCGGCACCGCGAGCTCATCGGTCCTCGACAATGAGGCGACCAGCGCCGTGCCCGCCGGCTGGGTGCGCGGAGGCGGGACGGGAGACTTGAACCAGTCATCCCTCGACGTCCAAGCCAAGCTCCGGGGCTGAGGCCGATGCCCTCAAGCAGTGCAACGATGCGTTTCTGAACTCGCGAGCAGCCATCCGAGTATGCTTGTTATTTCTTTGTTTTGATCTTCTTACTACTTGGTGGGGGCGCGCCAGCGCACCCACTAGGTGTTGTCCCCAAGTTTCGGGCCCGCTGCTGAGCAGGCAGTCCAGAACTTTAACTTGCAAGCATCGAATGCTAACTCCTTTGGCATCCCTATCGCAGTATTACCACAACCTTCGCGCGGCCACCTTCAACTCCGGGGTCCAGGAGCTGGAGAAGCAGACCACCAACTTGTCCGAGAGCCGGAGCAAGTCTTGTCTTTCTTTCTCCGCGGGGGCATGCTGGCGAACCCGCGGGCTGTAGTCCCCGAGATTTGGGCCGGATGCTGAGTAGTCGGGCCGGATCTCTCGGTAACTGTATTTATCTTGTTGACTGTTGATAACTTCTTTCTCTGCGGGGGCGCGATAGCGCACCTGCGGGCTGTAATCCCCGAGATTCGGGCCGACTGCTGAGCAGTCAGGCCGGATCTCCCCGGCAACTGCGTCCCGTCTCTATTGATTGATTGACACCCTTTCTTCTTTCCTTTTTGCAGAACCCAACGCCGCCTTGCAGCAGCAGTTGGGCGAAGCCAACACCGCACAACACGGTAAGGAGGCGGAGTGCAACAAACTAGCCGAGGAGCATGACCGACTGGTCATGCAGCTCGTGGAGCAGTCGGAGCGTCTCAAGACGGCTCAGAAGGAGGCGAAGACGAAGGAGACCAACCTCCTCACTGTATTCGAGATCGAGCGCTCTGCCTGGGCCGACAAGGAGGCGTAGCTGACTACCTGCTTCGGTAGTATAGAGGACTTGGTCGACGGTAGGCCTCTTCTCTTTTCTTTTTTCTTTTGAGTTGCCGGCTCCTATTCGGGCCGATTGCTGGCTTCTAACCTCTGGCTTCCTTGTCCTTCATCCAAGCAGACTTCTTCCCAGGCCACTCCGTCGCCGCGAACCAGGCCATTGAGGCTCATCATCAGGAGCGGAGAGTAGAAGGCGTGCAGATTGCCATCGACGCTCCCTGAACCCTTAACGAGCATCTTCTTAGCATCCAGGCCCGCCTTCGACCGGCCCATCAGATACTGCGCCGTCTTCAGCGCGTCGGGGCCTAGGCGATCTCTGCCCTCTGGCCAGGCATGCAGGCTCCGCGCACTCCCAGTTGAACTGCCGACTGGCTGGAGGTGGCGACCGACCACCTGGAAGCCTGGAAGGGCTCCTCGGCCCGGGCTGGGGCATGCTGGGTCCTGGAATTCGCCAAGGCATGGTACCCTGGGCTAGATCTAGCCCAGCTGACCACGTTTCAGCTGGAGGGGCAGGAGAAGCTAGTGGCGGTGGAGGACGACCTTATAAGGAGGGCAGCAGCGATCGCCGACTACACCGACACCAGTGTCTTCGTCCCGGAGCTGGTTGACAAAGGCGCCGAGGTGCCGCTGGAGTGGTTCGGGCTGAACCCGGAGGACAACGAGGACTCGGCCGAGGTTATCGACTCCAGCGACGAAGGGGAGGAGGCGGAGGATTAGAAAAGCAAGGAGGACACGCCGGAGGTCGGAGCGGATGGCCAGCCTCATCCTGACCGTTCCTCGAGCAACGAACCGCACTCAAGTGCGCCGACTGCTGCTGGAGGCGGCCAGGCGGAGACCGACCAGCCACCTGTTCCATCGACTGGCGCCACCAACTCTGCCATCCAGCTGGCCACTGCTCCGACCGGTGCCACTGACTCCGCCATCCAACCGGAATCCTCTGCTGCCCCAACCAGCGCCGTCGACTCCATCGTCCAGCCGGAACCCTCTGCCGCTCCTTAGGCTTTTTGTCTTTTATTTTCCTGCTTATTAGTTCTCGACAAACTTTGATTAAATTTGTGCAATTCTACCAGCAGGGTGTATATCAAACTCTGCTTAATGCTGGCCAACGGGCCTTTTGCCATGTAAATATCCTTTGTCGCAAATTATGCTTTGCTTGCCGACTTCTGACTTTTCTTGCTTTCTGCTCCTTGCTCTTTTCCTTTGCCACCCTCCCTTGGCTATCCTCTTGCCAACCAGGAAGCCGCTCTGCGGACTGTTGTTGGGTTGAGTACTTTAGCTATTTATGGGAGGGCAAGTACTTAGCCGTTTGGAGTGTTGGCAAGGTAAGCAAAAGCCAGCCGGCTGGCTGCTCGGCAGCCGGCCGAAGAGGCGGGATGCCGGCCCCAGCTATATGTGCACTTTTCCTTGGCCATTTTTCATGTGGGCACTGCTTTGCAACCCCTGCCCGCCGAACAGTCGCTCTACGAGCTACGGCCTCTGACAGGAGAAGTTTTTTGGTACCGACCCATTACTTGTCCGACTGCAGGAAATGACATATAGCAGAAGGCGGCGAGCCTTCGGGCCGATTGGTCGAACCCGGTGCCAGGCGGAATAATAAAATAACACATTCATAGGCATAACACTTATCATATAGATAAAAGAGGGTAGTCCCCGAGCTCTTCTCGGGGGACCCGGAGTCTTCGTACTTAATACAAAAGGTAGTGTGATACATATTGCTTTTAACTGTAAAATCTTCGGAAGAGGTTTGCGTTCCATGGCCTCTCCGTATCCTTGCCTGAGTCATCTCTTTTGCATGCTCTGGGCTTCTGAGCGTCGATCAGGTAGTAGGAACCATTGCCCAGCACTTTGCTGACGATGAAAGGGCCTTCCCAAGGTGCCGAGAGCTTGTGCTGGCCGGCAGTTTGCTGGATTAGCCGGAGCACAAGGTCTCCCTCTTGGAAGGATCTTGGCTTCACTTTGCTTGTAGTATCGGCACAGACTCTGCTGGTAGATGGCGGACCGGCTGAGTGCCAACAACCGACCCTCTTCCAGTAGATCGATGCCGTCTTCTAGTGCTTCCTTGGCGTTCGCCTCAGTGTACATGGTTACTCATGGGGAGTCGAATTCTATGTCCGTCGGGATGATGGCTTCAGCACCATAGACGAGGAAGAAGGGCATGAAGCCGGTCGACTTCTTCGGAGTTGTGCGCAGGCTCTAGAGGATGGCCGGCAGCTCATCGAGCCAGTAGCCAGCCGAATGCTCTAAGCCTCTGATGGAGGTTTTCTTGTTCGAAGCATTTCTCTGGGACGATGAATGCGTCATCGTCCGGACTATTCTCTTCTCTCGAGACAGGTTGTTGATTTTTCCCTCGGGATCGACGTCGTCTGACGTCAGCTCCAGACTGTGTTCATCATCCCCTGGCTCGTTCTGCTCCATCGCTGGGTCCATGGGGTCGTCGTTTCCATTGGAGTTGACCGGGGTGTTATTCTTTCTTGCGCTGTTTTTACTCTGGCTGGATTAGAGCGGAACCTACGGCGTTGTTTTGGTGGCTTATCGAGGGGTTTATCCCTTGTTGGGTCCTCATCATCGCCTTCTTTTGGCGTGTCCACCATATATACATCATGTGATGAGGTGGCAGTCCAGTGCCCGGTGGGCGGTGGTTCCTGTTCTTCTCCTGCATCGCCGTAAGTACCATCGATGTCTTCAGAGTAGAAATCCAACGTATTAGTTAAGTCATCGACAGTGGCTATTAAATGGGTGGTGGGTGGGTTTCGAATTTCTTCGTCGTTCGCTTCCCACTCGAGCCGGACATAGTTCGGCCAAGAGTCTCCTGACAAAGAGAGAGATCTTAACGAGTTTAGCATGTCGCCCAAGGGCGAGTGCTGAAAGCTATCCGCGGAGGTGAACTCCATGACTGGTGCCCAATCGGATTTGATAGGCACGAGTGTGCGTGGTTCGGATCCCGTGGCCGGAGACGAGTCTGGGGGTCCGAGGGTACCGACCTTGTAGGAGGTGGGAGGAGTGTTCGGCTCCAGGGCCGATGAGTGTGCTGCCTCCGTGGCGGGGTCCATCAACCCGTCCTCGGATGGCACAGTCTGTTCCGATTGTTTCCTGGAGCAGCCGCAGGCGCGATAACCTGAGTGCTGTCTGCTAGCAGATCTAGGTCATGCTTGTCGGGACTGTTCGACGCACCTGACGTGGGCTCGAATTCGCTGAAGATCAAGTCTCCGCGGATGTCGGCAATGTAGTTTAGTTTTCCGAACCTGACCTGGTGGCCAGGGGCATAGCTGTCGATCTGCTCTAGGTGGCCAAGCGAATTGGCCCGTAGTGCGAAGCCGCCGAATACGAAGATCTGTTCGGGAGGAAAAACCTCCCCTTGGACTGCATCGTTGAAGATGATTGAAGGAGCCATCAAGCCTTGTTGCGATGACACAGTGGAACTCTCAATGAAAGCACCAATGTCGGTGTCAAAACCGGAGGATCTTGGGTAGGGGGTCCCGAACTGTGCGTGTAAGGCTAATGGTAACAGGAGGCTGGGGACACGATGTTTACCCAGGTTCGGGCCCTCTCGATGGAGGTAATACCCTACTTCCTGCTTGATTGATCTTGATGATATGGGTATTACAAGAGTTGATCTACCACGAGATCGTAGATGCTAAACCCTAGAAGCTAGCCTATGATTATGATTGTTCTTGTCCTACGGACTAAACCCACCGGTTTATATAGACACCGGAGGGGGCTAGGGTTACACAGAGTCGGTTACAGAGAAGGAGATCTACATATTCGAATCGCCAAGGTTGCCTTCCACTCAAAGGAGAGTCTCATCCGGACACGGGACGAAGTCTTCGATCTTGTATCTTCATAGTCCAACAGTCCGGCCAAAGTATATAGACCGGCTATCCGGATACACCCTAATACAGGACTCCCTCACTTGTTACTATGGAAACTAATCCTTTGAGGGGCTTGTTCGGGCATCTTTGCCCCGACCAGTAGAGCAAAGAGTTGCTCCTCAACCTACTGAACCTACTGAAAATGTTTACTTTGAAATTCCTTCGGGTATGATAGAGAAACTGCTAGCTAATCCCTTTGCAGGAGATGGAACATTGCATCCCGATTTACACCTTATCTATGTGGATGAAGTTTGTGGATTATTTAAGCTTGCAGGTGTTCCCGATGATGTTGTTAAGACGAAGGTCTTCCCTTTATATTTGAAGGGAGATGCATTGACATGGTATAGGCTATGTGATGATACGACATCTTGGGACTATAAACGATTGAAATTGGAACTTCACCAGAAGTTCTATCCTATGCATCTTGTCATCATGATCGTAATTATATATATAATTTTTGGCCTCGCGAAGGAGAAAGCATCGCTCAAGCTAGGGGGAGGCTTAAGTCAATGTTATATTCATGCCCCAATCATGAGCTCTCAAGAGAAATGATTATTCAAAAAAATTATGCTTGGCTTTCTCTCAATGATCGCACCATGCTCGATACTTCTTGTGCTGGTTCTTATATGCTGAAGACTATTGAATTCAAGTGGGACTTATTTATTGGAAATAATTAAATGCAACTCTGAAGATTGGGGTTCCGACGATGGTAAGGAGTCAGGTATGACACCTAAGTTTGATTGTGTCAAGTCTTTTATGGATACCGATGCTTTTCGTGGATTTAGCACTAAATATGGACTTGACTCTGAGATGGCAGCTTCTTTCTGTGAATCTTTTGCTACTCACATTGATCTCCCTAAGGAGAAGTGGTTTAAATATAATCCTCCCACTGAAGTAAAAGTAGTTGCACCTATTACAGTTGAAGAAAAGACTATTACTTATAATGATCCTATTGTTCCTACTTCTTATGTTGAGAAACCACCTTTCCCTGTTAGGATAAAGGATCATGTTAAAGCTTCAACTGTTGTTCGTAAGAGTAATACTAGAACGTATACACCACCTGAGCAAATTAAAATTGAACCTAGTATTGCTATGGTTAAAGACCTCTTGGCCGATAATATTGATGGGCATGTTATTTATTTCTGTGAACAGGCTGCTAATATTGATAGACCCGATGCTAAGATACATAGACCTGTTGTAGGCATGCCTGTTATTTCTGTTAAAATAGGAGATCATTGTTATCATGGATTATGTGATATGGGTGCTAGTGCTAGTGCAATACCTATTTCCTTATACAAAGAAATTATGCATGATATTTCACCTGCTGAGTTAGAAGATATTGATGTTACAATTAAGCTTGCCAATAGAGATACTATTTCACCAATTGGGATTGTTAGAGATGTTGAAGTCTTGTGTGGGAAAGTTAAATACCCTGCTGATTTTCTTGTTCTTGGTTCCCCACAAGATAGCTTTTGTCCCATTATATTTGGTAGACCCTTCTTGAATATTGTCAATGCTAGGATTGATTGCGAAAAGGATGGTGTTACTATTGGTCTGGGGGATACGACACATGAGTTTAATTTTGCTAAGTTTCATAGACAACCCCATGATAAATAATTGCCTAGTAAGGATGAAATTATTGGTCTTGCTTCTATTGCCGTGCCTCCTACTGATCCGTTAGAACAATATTTGCTAGACCATGAAAATGATATGTTTACGAATGAAAGAAGGGAAATAGATGAAGTATTCCTTAAACAGGGTCCTATTTTGAAACACAACTTACCTGTTGAAATCCTAGGGGATCCCCCTCCACCCAAGGGTGATCCCTTGTTTGAGCTTAAACCCTTACCTAATAATCTTAAATATGCTTATCTTGATGAAAATAAGATATATCTTGTTATTATTAGTGCTAACCTTTCAGATCAAGAAGAGGAAAGATTATTGAAAACTCTGAAGAAGCACCGTGCTGCTATTGGATATACTCTGGATGATCTTAAGGGCATTAGTCCCACTCTATGCCAACACAAAATTAAATTGGACGAAGACGCCAAACCAGTTAGAGATCATCAACGACGGTTAAATCCTAAGATGAAAGAAGTGGTAAGAAAGGAAATACTGAAGCTCCTTGAGGCAGGTATAATTTATCCCGTTGCTGATAGTGAGTGGGTAAGTCCTGTTCATTGTGTCCCTAAGAAGGGAGGCATTACTGTCGTTCCTAATGATAAAGATTAATTGATTCCACAAAGAATTATTACAGGTTATAGGATGGTAATTGATTTTCGTAAATTAAATAAAGCTACTAAGAAAGATCATTACCCTTTACCTTTTATTGTTCAAATGCTATAAATACTATCCAAACATACACATTTCTGCTTTCTAGATGGTTATTCTGGTTTCTCTCAAATACCCGTGTCAGCGGACGATCAAGCAAAGACTACTTTTACTTTCCCTTTTGGTACTTTTGCTTATAGATGTATGCCTTTCGTTTTATGTAATGCACCTGCTACCTTTCAAGGATGCATGATGGCTATATTCTCTGACTTTTGTGAAAAGATTTGTAAGGTATACATGGATGATTTCTCCATTTATGGATCCTCCTTTGATGATTGCTTGAGGAACCTTGATCGAGTTTTGCAGAGATGCGAAGATACTAGTCTAGTTTTGAATTGGTAAAAGTGCCACTTTATGGTTAATGAAGGCATTGTCTTGGGGCATAAGATTTCTGAAAGAGGTATTGAAGTTGATAAAGCTAAAGTTGATGCTATTGAAAAGATGTCGTGTCCCAAGGACATTAAAGGTATAAGAAGTTTCCTTGGTCATGTCGGTTTTTATAGGAGGTTCATTAAGGGCTTTTATAAAATCTCTAGGCCTCTGACTAATCTATTAAGGGCTTTGACTTGTATGCTCTGAATGTTGGGTCATGAGACCCATCTTTGTAATATATCGCTCCTCGGAGCCTATTGAATAAATACTTGAGTTGTAGAGTCATGTTGTGATGCCATGTTGTGTTTGCGCATATTGTGTGTATGTTATTGAAATGCTTGGTATGTGTGGGATCTGACTATCTAGTTGTTTATCCTTGGTAGGCTCTCTTACCGGGAAATGTCTCCTAGTGCTTCCAATGAGCCTTGGTAGCTTGCTACTGCTCCGGAACACTTAGGTTAGCCAGCATGTGTCTTTCTTCTTTCCTGTGTCTTTCCCTTCGGGGAAATGTCACGTGATGTCTACCCGAGTCCTGTTAGCCTGCTACAACCCGGTTTATCAGAGTCCTTCTAGCCTAGCTGCTACAGCCCGGATTCACTCGCTGATGACCGACACGTTCCTTGCTGGGTCATGTATGCCTGTCCCTATAAGTTAGTGCCACTTTGGGTTCACGACTAGCCATGTCAGCGCGGGCTCCTTGTCATATGGATGCTAGCGACACTATCATATACGTGTGCCAAAAGGCACAAACGGTCCCGGGCCTGGTAAGGCGACACCCGTGGGAATACTGTGCGTGAGGACGCAAAGTGATATGAGGTGTACATGCTAGATCGGTGTGGCATTGAGTTGGGGTCCTGACAGCTTTGGTATCAGTGCTTGACTCCGTGTAGGTTTACCAAGCCAAACTGGTCGAAGTCGAGTCTAGAAATTCTTTAGTTATATAAGGGAATTGATTGTGGATGGGAACATAAGGCTCCTTTTACTCCTTATACCTTATGCCCTTCTGATCTGAGTCATCTTAACTTTCCTACGGGGTTAAGGAACTAGGCTTTCTCTTCTTTCTATTAGGATCACGTGTTACTAATCCGTAGGCTTATAGGTTTGATGGATTCGAGCCTTAGTTCACTTCCTACTACTTCGGTGTGTTCATAGATGGCTTCAGAACCTTCATATTGTGATGCTAATTGGTTATGCCACCATTTTGCTGGATGTCTCCAATCTTTTTGAGCATTTACAACCATTATGTTGTCCGAGTCATCCCAGGTTTCTAAATAGTCTGATGCGTTTGCAAATCCTTCTTCCATTCCCGATGTCCCCTTTGGGCCTGTTTAACCACACTAACCAGTGTGTTGAGGTACTCTATTGCCTCGGTATATATGTTGAAGTTATTATTATGACCCTAGGTGTCTTGGAGAACCACCTAGTGATCCATCCATGTTTCGTGTTCATAGTGTGATGATTCTGGCCATCATTCTCGAAAGCATCTCGTGATGCCACTTAGTAGTAGGTATTCTACTCCTGGGTTTTTAAACCCGAGATTCACCCTACTTACCTCATGTTGATAGTGTTTGCTCGTTCCTTAGGTTATTAGTAACCTTTGCGATAGTCCTCAAGGTCCGTGGCAGATCCTTCTTCCAATTCCATGAACCAATATGGCAGAAGTTCCTCGCAGAACCGAAAGATCACAACCAGAGTGCTCTTGACGAGTTCTCGATTCTATGCTGTGACTCTGTCAGTTCTACCTTCTCTGCATGGGTTATCCGGAAGAAACCTGTTGAACTTGGTTCGACATACTAATCTATGCATCCACAACTTAGGAAGTTATATGTTCCTTTGAGTTGTCCCTCTTTAGTTGTATTCTAACCCTTGTCTATCAATTGATAGTCAAGAGTATGCGTGCATTCGCTCATCGATACCTATTACTCTTGTGGTCTATCAAGCCATTCTATTTCGGAATGACTAGGAGAAACAAACTCCGGTACCTCATCCATATCCAGGATTGGGTCAAAGTAGTTGTACTTTGCAGATCAAATGCTAATCTAGCTCTTGTTCTATTCTACCTTGGAGTATTACCATCTTTATATCAAGAATATCATGGGAATTGCACACCATCCTATGGACTCTTGATACAGTGGTACTTCTCTCCATCATTTTTCATTCCTCGGTTCCGTGTTATTATAACCGGAACACCGACAAGTGAATCGTGATGTGTGAAATCTATACTCCTAGCAACTCTGTTGCTTGGTAGTTAAATGGACAATAACCTCATTCTTAGCGTGTTGATTATTGAATCATCGCCCTAAGGTTGATCGTGCTACCTAGTCCTTATTTCCGGTGCACTCTCCGATCAATGAGTTAGGATTGTGTCAATCCCTCGCCCATTTGATCGTACCATCTTGTCTCGTAAGTAAGATTGTTTTCAATCTTAGTAACATATCGGTGGTTTGTGATTTTCTGAATGTCTTCTCGGAAGTATCACCAGGTCGTGACCTGACTGCTATGTTGAGTTTGTGATCAAGTTGGTTTTCCTGTAAACCACCCTTTCTCCAAGAATCTATGTTGGATACCCTAAGCTAGTTGGTTAAGCTAAACAAAAACTTGGAGAGTTGGAAGATAAAAGCTTGCCTAGCTTAGTTCATTTCAAGGGATATATAGAGTGTGTTGAAGAAAGATGATATCCTCATCGATTGGTCCCTATGATCAGTTGTTAGACCTATTATCTTATCAAAACTTTCATTTGAGTGTGGGATATTATCAAATCAAATCAGAGCCAACGATGTTCACAATGTCGTCTTACTCGTGGTTGATCCCTCGGGCATACACCATTACATCCTTTGGTCTGACCGATGTTATCACTGTTTCCACCTAATTGTGTAATTCCCTCTATATGGAAACCTGGATGAATTCTTGTTGAGCCCATCGACAACATCCTTATCTCCTCCATGATTTTGTTGAACATTAAGCTAGTGTTGGAAACTTTATAAGCAATGCCTTCGTGTTCCGTTCATGAAGCTTATGCTTGGATGGAAGAAGTGACTTTCTCGAATTCATGTGCATCTGGTGCAAGTTGCCGTCGTGAGTTCAAGAAAGATTGTTTTTGTTTCCTCTGGTACCATCCCAAGTTAGTTATGCATGTGTGAATGTATTCTATGGTTTGGTAGATTAATTACCTCCACTCCATATGTATTCCCTAGCACACCAAGCCACTGATTGATTTGTTCAAGGAAAAGAAGTTCTTGAGTGTTAACCCTTAAGGACCCAAAGGTACATGCACAAGACTTCGTTATTCCAATGATGGTTCCCAATCAGAACTCGGTAGTGTTTTATTATAAGACTACCACGTGGTCATGCTTATCTGGGACAACGTGTTCACATGTCTGTAGCAGAACCAACTCATGTTTTGGAGCTTACTACCGTAGTTCATTCCCCAAGAATCTCGCAATGTCATCTTGTCGATTTGTGTTGCAAACTTTCATTTTTCTTTCTAGACTCGATGAGTCTGGATTATTCTGACACAAACCAGATCTGAATCTTAGGAAGATATGATGGTTGGAACGTGTCCCAAGAACTATAATATTGGTCTCTCTGTAACCCGGTAAAGTGGATGTCGTGGCCAACACACCCAGCCGGAAGACTTGCTATTTTAGTATCTTGATGGAGGAAGTTGGCCACCTCCCCATAAGGATTTCGTAGGATTTACTCCAACAATTGTTCCTTATGGATTCTTGAGCTCCCGAAGTTCGACCCTTTACCTGATGTTCAAGATACCAAACCAAATCTATAAATGGGTTAGTACATCAGGGAGAACATTATAAGCGGAGTGCTAAATGTCTCTCGGTCGATCATCCAGATTTTGTTTCCTTGGTCTCGCGAAGGTAAAATCTGAGAAAGTGTTGTCCTTCTCTGCACCTTGGCATAGATGTTGGCAAAACCCTGATGAATATGGAAATGCTCAAGTTCTTGAAAGAACGCTCAGTCACTAGGTTATATCCTTGGTATCAGCTGGAATGTGCCTTACAATTGCCGAGTTGTTCTATAACCGTAGTTTCCTTTCCAAGCTGAGTATGCCATCCTCTCGAATTCTTTCAAACAATCAGTTGTGATTTGCCTCAGGCTGGTATGAAGAATTTCAATGATCTATGGATCAAAAGTAATTCTTTTTGCCACTTAAGGTAATAATTCTACGAGTCACCTCTCCCAAGGTGCCTCGTTGTGGAATCATGGCAAATATTTCCTCGCTACTTTGAAACCATGCACCATCCTACTTCAGCGTGGAATTGTTGCCTACCAAATTGAACCTCCGCCATCTTTCCATCCCTCTTGATGTGTGTTTTGTGTGTCAGCTCAAGAGATGTTTCAATGTCTCACTCCATGAGTTGATCCTGAGTTGCTCGATCTTTGAGAAGATTGATTCTTCTGGAGTTGTCCCTTTCCTCTTGTTGCCATGTTATATGGAGTTCTCAGAGCAAGACGTCGAGACAAAGATGATGATCGAATCAATGTTCTTATGAAGTGCAACCTGGATCATGAAGATTGTGTTAGTTGCGTCCCACCCCCCCTTCATCTTACCCTATGCCGGAATCTCGGGACGAGATTCTTGTTTAGTGGGGGTGAGTTGTCACAACCCTAGTCAGTGTTGCATTAGAGATGATGCATCATGTTTAATTTTCCAGAAACTTGAAATGGGGATGATCCAAAATCCCCAGCACCACCTAAACCAACTAGGGTTACTAATCAATTCTCTCAATGAACCTGAAATGGCCTTCTAAAATGTCCATCATTTTTGTCCTGGGTTAGAATCTCTGACAAAATTGGTGCAAAATTTTATAGGACACATAAGGTCACTAAATTAAATCATATGTTATTTGCAATTGGGCACTTAAATGCTATATATTATCTTAAGTGCTCAATTAATTCTGAACTAAGTGAGGGCTATTAGGAATAATCCAAACAAAGCCCACAATTATTTTCAGGATTTTTGAAAACCTTTTGTTATTTTTTAAAAAGCCCAGAATTTATAGAAAAATAGAAAACAGAAAACAAATTAGAAGAAAGAGAGAGAGAGAGAGAGAGAGAGAAGGCCAGAGGCCACTTACCTGCACTGGCCCAACCCATATGGCCCCTGCCAGTCATCACCTACCTCTGACAGTAGGCACAGGGGGGAGACAGCGCACGCGCGCGCGTCGCGCCATGCCACCTCCCTGCTTGTCTGCTTCACCCGCGCCTTGAAGAGACTCCGCGGCGCTGCCCCGACCCCGTGGACACCTCACACACCCCCTGCCTCTCTCCCTCGCCCTCTCCTCGCCATGGCCGACGCTGTCGTGCCCGTGCCGCCGTCGTTCTTGCAGCCACCATCGTCCTTGCGTCGCCCCGTCGTGTCCCTGAGCTCCGCCGTCGTCTGCTATGCCGAGCAGGCCGGGCCCTGAGCACTCGCACGCTCTGCACCGCCTCCACCGAGCCGTCTTCGACCTCTCGCCGCCGGAGATCCCCCTCGATGCCCTGACCACCTCGGTTCCTCCGCGACCTCGCCGTCAGCACCGCCGTGACCGCTGTGAGCCCCTGCCTCGCCTCCCCTCTCTGCTCGCTCTGCCTTGCACCATGACGACCGCACCGAGCTCACCCGCACGCGCCGCCGCCTCTTCACGTCGTCGTCGTGGCCACAACCACCCTGGCTTGAAACCAAGCGCGTCACCGCGCTCCGGGCATCCCCAGAAGCCCGTAGCAACGCTCCACGCTCCTTGCCGTGCCTCCTAGCATCGAGTTCGAGCTCTGATACCCACCAAACTCATCGCCGGCGTCGTTTTCGGCGACCCCGAGCTCAAGCACCACCACCACCCGACACGGCTTGCTCCCATCTACGCGTAGTTGCCCTCCGCCGCCTGTTTGGTCACTGGAATGCGAAACCCGAGCCGCTCCAGTGTACCTCCGCCTCGTTTAGGTCATCGCCGGCGTAACTCCGGCAAAGTTGACGTGGCGCTGTCATTAGTCACTAATGACCCAGCTAATTAATCCCCTCTCTCACTAACATATGGGCCCCATGCCCTAATTAACCCCAGATTTATTTCCTATTTAGTTTAGGTTAAAACACCTGGCCCCAGGTGTCAATTTGACCCTGCCACGTCAACATTGACCTGGACCCACTAGTCAGTCTCTGTTCCTGCCCTGTTACACTGACGTGTGGACCCCATACGTCAGGTTTGACCCAGACCAGCCCCTGTTGACCTGCTGACCTCACAGTGATACAATGCTGACGCAGTAATTCTTCTGGAATTTAAATAAATCTTAAATGGTTTATTTATTTTAGAAAATGTTATAAACTTCTAAAAATCATATAAAATCAACTGTAACTCAGAATGAAATAAATTATATATGAAAAATGATCAAAAAAATCCAAAGAATCTGTTTATGGTATTACCATGCATATTTGAACAACTTAAAGCTGCTGTATAAAACAATTTGAATTAATGGCATTTGAAATGTCATAGATGGAGTTTCAATTTGAATCTTAGATTCAAACCACCTTCATTTAACCTTCTGCTAGATGCATTAGCTTAAACCACAACATATTGCCATGTCATGATCATGCATGATATTGTGCATTGCATTGATTGTGTTCTTACTTATTTGCATGTGTTTGTCCCCTCTCGATATACGTGGTTTCGACGATGAGTTCGATGACACCGATGAAGAGCTATACTATCTTCAGAAGTGCCAGGCAAGCAAAACCCCCTTGTTCATTCTGGTACAAACCCACTCTCTCGCTCCTGCTCTCTTTTAGTGGATTAGGACAACAATGATTCAACGGTTACATGCTGCGGTAGTTGAACCCCTTTCCTATGCATGACTTTTCATTGCCACAGTAAATAGATGAAACCCACTAGCATGAGTAGGAGTTGTCTGAGCCCTGATGTGCCTACTCATTCATGCTTGTTTTTCATGTCTGCTACTGCTTAGAGTTGAGTCAGGTCTGATTCATCGGGGATGAATCGGAGGTGTGTGAACATGTCCTACCGGTGAGAGCTAAGTGTGTGAACACGATTTGGTAAAGGTAGCGGTGAGAGGCCATGTAGGAGTACATGGTGGGTTGTCTCATTGCAGCCGTCCTCAGGAACTGAGTTCTGTGTTTGTGATCCATGAACAATTACTACCACGCATTGGAATGCTTAAGTGCCCCTCTCGACTTATTAATCAACTCGATCTCTGTCCAGGAGTTGCAACTAGTTTCTGTTGTTTGTAGGTTGTGTTAGTAGTCTACCAAGTGGCACCCGGTACAGGTGGGCTTGGGATAAACTAGGCACCGTGGCACGGTGTACCAAGCATAGATCCATCCATTGAGGTGGGCTTGGGAACCCTGCACACATCGTTTGGGGCCGTGAGCAACACCCCCGGCCGGATCTCCTTGCGGATGGAACCCGAATAGGCGATAAACCTGGACTAGAGACTTGTGTGGTTAGTCAGGTCGTGGCCGACTCCCTCGCCAGGCTTCCGCTTGAAGGTTGCCGAGATACACGACGTGTATATGGTGGTAAGTGGCGAGAGCGTGTGTGAAGAAGTACACCCCTGCAGGGCTAACATCATCTATTCGAATAGCCGTGTCCGCTGTAAAGGACTTCTGGGTTGCATGTACATTTCATAGATAACTGGAAGTGGATACTCTAAAATGCGCAAGATAAGCGTGAGTGCTATGGATGGCGTTCTCGTAGGTAGACAGGAGCGGATCCATAGTGGTGTATTGATTGGTGAATATGTGGACTCGTGATGCGCCACCTCAAAGGAGTTACTTGCAGTCGTAGCTCAGGATAGCCACCGAGTGAAAGTTGGCTTCCTGAAGTTAAACCCCACCATCCCCTTTGTTGATAATGATGCATATGTAGTTAGATCTGATGTAAGTCTTGCTGGGTACATTTGTACTCACGTTTGCCTATTTTATGTTTTGCAAAGAGACTTCCGTCTCACTTGTAGTTCCGCATGGACTTCGACGTTTAGCTTGTTACCTCAGCTACGATCTTGTGCCCTTGGCAGGATCTGGTAGATAGTCAGGCTTCTCAGCCTTTTTCATTTGTAGATGTCTGTGCTCAGACATGTTAAGCTTTCGTTTGTGCTTTGACTTGTATGCTCTGAATGTTGGGTCATGAGACCCATGTTTGTAATATCTCGCTCCTCGGAGCCTATTGAATAAATACTTGAGTTGTAGAGTCATGTTGTGATTCCATGTTGTATTTGCGCATATCGAGCATATTGTGTGTATGTTATTGAAATGCTTGGTATGTGTGGGATCTGACTATCTAGTTATTTATCCTTGGTAGCCTCTCTTACCAGGAAATGTCTCCTAGTGCTTCCAATGAGCCTTGGTAGCTTGCTACTTCTTTGGAACACTTAGGCTGGCCGGCATGTGTCCTTCTTCGTTCATGTGTCTGTCCCTTCGGGGAAATGTCACGCGGTGTCTACCGGAGTCCTGTTAGCCTACTACAGCCCGGTTTACCGGAGTCCTGCTAGCCCAGCTGCTACAGCCCGGATTCACTCGCTGATGACCGACACGTTTGTTGCTGGGTCATGTATGCCTGTCCCTGTAAGTTAGTGCCACTTTGGATTCACGACTAGCCATGTCAGCTCGGGCTCCTTGTCATATGGATGCTAGCGACACTATCATATACGTGTGCCAAAAGGCACAAACGGTCCTGGGCCTGGTAAGGCGACACCCGTGGGAATACCGTGCGTGAGGCCGCAAAGTGATATGAGGTGTTACATGCAAGATCGATGTGGCATTGGGTTGGGGTCCTGACAAGAATAGCCATAAGTATTGTGACATAACGTGTAATAACAGCCCATAATGCAATAAATCTCGATATAAAAGCATGATGCAAAATGGACGTATCATTCATCACACTGCAACAAACACACTAAGAATTAATCAAATTGATCTCAATCATGTAGGGCATCTCATGAGATCTTTGTATTTAAGAATAAGGGAGAGAAGATTCCATCTAACTAATGTCATGGACCTATAGTCCAAGGAGGACTACTCACTCATAGTCATGGTGGCAGTGAGATTGATGAAGATAGCTCCAATGATGATTTCCCCTCCAAGACAGTACCAGAAAAGTCCTCCCGATTAGATCCTCATGGAACAAGAGATGACGACGGCTGCAAAATTCCTCGATAAATGAATTTGGCATTTTTGAGAGAATATGAAGGCAGGGAATCCATGAGTCTGGGGGGTGAATTCCTAAGGAGCTCACTTGACCCCACCACGTGGACCCTCTTGGACTGCATTTCCATGCGCCATGGGCCCCAAAGCCTCCATGCATGGATCAAGTGGCTCTAGCTCCATCATTTCTTGGAACTTCTTGAAATACGTTTTCTTGTTTTTTCGTCCCCGAAAAATAGATTTCCCTGAAAAGTCCAATAGGTACTAGAAAACATCAACTGGAACTGGGCACTGAATTAATGTCTTAGTCCACAAATTAATAAAAAATTACCATAAACTATGCATATATGATATAAAAGTAGCATGGAATAAGCAAAACTTATAGATACATTTGAGATGCATAAAGTACCCTACAATGGTTACACGATTGACAAGCATTAGGCGGATCCATTGTCACGCTGAGATGCCTAGGATATGGATCCCACCTCACCAGGAGGGGGTAACTATCGCGATACTGGTAGCCGGAGTGCATACTGCTTAACCCTCCTTCTAGGTCCAGCACCCTGACATCCAAACCCAAGCCCCTGCACCGCAGCTTGACCTCGTGCTCGACATCCACATAAGGGACTGAAGGAAATATGCCCTAGAGGCAATAATAAAGTTTTTATTTTTTATTTCCTTATTCATGAGAAAGGTTTATTATTCATGCTAGAATTGTATTGATCGGAAACTTAAATACATGTGTGAATACATAAACAAATACCATGTCCCTAGTAAGCCTCTACTAGACTAGCTCGTTGATCAAATATGGTTAAGGTTTCCTAACCATGGACATGAGTTGTCATTTGATAACGGGATCACATCATTAGGAGAATGATTTGATGGACAAGACCCATCTGTTAGCTTAACATAATGATCGTTCAGTTTTATTGCTATTGCTTTCTTCATGTCAAATACATATTCCTTCGACTATGAGATTATGAAGCTCCCGGATACCAGAGGAGTACCTTGTGTGCTATCAAATGTCACAACATAACTGGGTGATCCTAAAGATGCTCTACAGGTATCTCCGAGGGTATTTGTTGAGTTGGCATAGATCGAGATTAGGATTTGTCACTCCGAGCATCAGAGAGGTATCTCTGGGCCCTATCGGTAATACACATCATAAGCGTGCAAGCAAACAAATAAGGAGTTAGTCACGAGGTGATGAATTACGGAACAAGTAAAGAGACTTGCCATTAACGAGATTGAACAAGGTATGAAGATACCGACGATCGAATCTCGGGCAAGTAACATAACGACAAAGGGAATTACGTATGTTGTCATAACAGTTTGACCGATAAACATCTTCATAGAATATGTAGGAACCAATATGGGCATCCAGGTCCGCTATTGGTTATTGACCGGAGAGGTGTCTTGGCCATGTCTACATAGTTCTCGAACCCGTAGGCTCCGCACGCTTAATGTTCGATGAAGATATAGTATTATATGAGTTATGTGATTTGGTGACCCAATGTTGTTAGGAGTCTCGGATGAGATCACGGACATGACTACGATTCTCAAAATGGTTGAGAGGTAAAGATCGATAAATAGGACGATGGTATTCGGACACCGGGAGTGTTCCGGAGGGTACCAGGTACTTATTGGGTCACCAGAAAGGAGTTTCGAGCAACCCCGACAAAGATATGGGCCTTATGGGCCAAGAGAGGGAACACACCAGCCCAGAAGGGGCTGGTGTGCCCCTATACAGGCTAGCCCTATGAGGAGGAGAAGGAAAGAGGGGAGGGAAAGGAAAGTGTGAGGACTCCTGCTTCCTTCCCTCTCCCCCTCTTTTGTTCCCCCTTGTTTATACAAGGAAAGGGGGGCAGGGCAAGGCAGGAGACCTAGGAGCCGACGGCCAGCCCTAGGGCGCGGCTGGCTGCCTTCCATCCCCTCCCACCTATATATATGTGGGGAGGGCGCGCCACACAAGGACACACAAGATTGTTTTAGCTGTGTGCGACGCCCCCGTCCACCGTTTACTTCCTCGGTCATATGTTCATAGTGCTTAGGCGAAGCCCTGCGGAGATCACATCACCATCACTGTCACCACGCCGCAATGCTGACCAAACTCATCTACTACCTCGCTGTCTTGGTGGATCAAGAAGGTGGAGGACGTCACTGGGCTAAACGTGTGCAGAATGCAGAGGTGCCGTGCGTTCGATACTAGATCGGTTGGAGCACGAAGAAAGTTCGACTACATCAACCGCATTGTGAAATGCTTCCGCTTACGATCTACGAGGGTACGTAGAAACACTCTCCCTCTGGTTGCTATGCATCTCCATGGATAGATCATTGTGTGTGCGTAGAATTTTTTAAATTGCATGCTATGTTTCCCAACAATGGTATTAGAGCCAGGTTGTCGGGGGTTGGGTGCGACATATGCCAAAGGATGGCTTATCATGGTGGGAGCGAGTAGAACATCGCCGGTGCCCGGAAGCGGGATGAGGCGTAGACACGAACGCCAACGCACTTTACCCAGGTTCGGGGCTCTCCTAGGAGATAACACCCCTAGTCCTGCTCTGCGGGGTCTCCGCATGATCACTAAGGCACTAGTGAATACAATGGTGCTCCTTGAGCTGCATGCTAGAGGCAGAAGGAGGCAGGGCTAGCTCTCTTCTTCCTCTAGGGTGGATGCTAGTTCTAACAGGTTGGGAACCCTTTGCATGGGTGCCTTGGGGGGTTTATATAGGGTACAATGGTAATCTGGCTGGGTGCTGGAACCGGCTGTCAGTGTCTCTGGTCGCCGGCTTCCCCGCCAGTAGCTAGGGCCCGCCGCCTGGTGGGCCCCACCGGCTGGTCTGGTACGGAGCCGACAGGCTGCCACCGCCGCTGGCGGGTCTGGTTGGGGGCTGATCACTGTAGCCATGATGCTAATGACGCAGGCTTGGTCAGTGGAGTGTGGCTACAGTCCCACCGCCTGGTGGGAGATCACTATAGCCACACCTCGTCTTATCTGATTAATGGTGCACGGGCCTCGAGGGAGGAACTGGCCGCCTGCTGGAAGTCGGCCTCCCTCAGGTCCGGCTGGTCCGGCCTCCGCCGTCTTCCAGGCTCTCACTGCCTGGTAGGGCCCGCCGCCTGCGGGCCGTACCGACAGACCGTCCTGGGGGCAGGGCTTCGCCTGTCAGGGATGACATCAAGGGGGAAGTGGCAACAGTGCTGCGTCATGCGAAGATCTCCGCCCATACGGGGCACTGTAGCCACGCCACGCCCATGATTCGAGGGTAAGGGGCTATGCTGTAGCCTCACCCAGTCTTGTCCTCTTGATGAGGGGCGCAGATTCTGAGGGCGCCTGGTGGCCGCCTGCTAGAAGCCGGCCTCTCCAGAGGCCGTCTGCTAGGAGCCGGCCTATCTTGGTGCCGTTTGCTGGTGCACAACCATCTCCGGGCAGCCGGTCGTTGAACCAGCCGACCACCAGAAGGCGGCGCTTTCTTCTGAAGTCATGTGGGGCGGAGTCGGCCCAAAGTCTGGAAAGGCTCAAGGACTCGGGTAAGGCTACCCGTGGCCCATTACTCCGACAGTAGTCCCCGAAGCTGGTGAGGTGTCTTGGTCGACGGGCCAGGTCTCAACAGCTTCATCTTTTGCTACGCTCTGCGCGAACGCTTGGTCTTCCTTGTGACGTGCCGACTACTGGAGTCAATTTGACAAGGCGGGCTCGTCCGCCAATTTCGAACACCAAGGCGGGAAATAGGTGGCGTGCCTTCTAAGCTTCCCCAGGCCTGCCGCCCGCCATGAGGACACCACACGGTGCGTGCCAGCCTGCCACCCCACGCTCCTGATGGGACGTGACAGTGGGCCAGGCCCAGCACTACCGGGCCTCGACACGCGGGCGGATCCGCTACGGCCGAGGCGGACGGTTGCGGTTCCCACAGGAGTTACTGCGTAGTAACTCTGCGTAATAATCGGGGGGTCGTGGGGTTGTGGGCGCAGTTAATCCCACGATCCCATGTCCCGCCCCCTCGGCTTCGCAGCCCGAGGGCTATAAGTAGGGGGGGGGGCAGGGGAGCGGCAGAGCATGCGTGCCCTCCTCCCCACTCTTTCTTCCTCCTCTCTCTCTGCTGCTGCTGCTTCGTGCCCGCCGTAGCGCCGTCGCAGCTCGTCGTCACTAAGCTCCTCCTCCCCATGCAGCTCCGCCTGGACGCCATGGCACGCGAGAAGGGAGGAGACTGGGACGGCTAGACGGTGATCGAGGACCACCTCTCCTTCCTCCGGGCCACGCGTCGGATGCCCAACGCGGCTTTCATCAAGGTGCAGTTGCCGCCGCGGGAGGAGATCTTGCCGACGCTGCAGAGGGACGAGTGGGTCATCTTCCGCTCGCACTTCCTCCGCGGCTTCGGCCTCCCGGTGAGCGGGTTCCTCCACTCGTTCATGGACTTAAGCCACATCCAGCCGCATCACTTGATGCCCAACACCGTGACGCTGCTGTCCGCCTTCGTCACGGCGTGCGAGGGCTACCTCGGCATTCTCCCCACCGTCAAGCTATGGGGGGCCTTCTTCTATGCCAAACTAGGAACCTCCGCCAAGGACACGGCAGGCGAGTGTGGCACCTTCGTCGCCATGTGCCGGCCATCGAAGAAGAACGTCTTCCCGGTCATCAAGCTGTCACAGTCGGTGAAACTATGGTAGCAATCATACTTCTATGTGGAGAACGTCGACTCGGCAGTCGACTTCGTCAACCTGCCGGCCTGCGAGGCCGGCCCCCCCTGTTGGGCTTCGGCCCAATTGGGGTTACAAGCCGAATCCCGTGTTGGCAGACACGGCCACCGCCATCAGCCGGCTCCGGGTGCTGACGGAGGTGGAGGGTCTTGTGGCGTCCGACCTGCTGATCGCCTTCGTCAAGCGCCGAGTTCTTCCGCTCCAAGGCCGCCCTCATCTGATATGCCGGATGAGCGGGCACCGCGACCCGTGCCGGATGTGCACGAAGGAGATGCCGACTGCTGAGGTGGCGAGGATGGTGAATGAGATCTATGATCTCAAGGTGTCGGAGGAATCCTGGTGGTTCACAAAGCGGCCGTACTTCCGCGACAACCCGCCGCCTGCCGTAAGTCTCTTAGCTTCTTCTTTTCATCTCTTGCTTCAGTCTTGATTTTGTTATGAAGTGGTTCCTTCTCTGGAGCGCAGATCTACATGTCTATGGCGACGGCCGCCATCGTGGGACCGTGTGTTGACTACCAGCCGGACCGGGAGGTGAGCGACGAGGACGACCCCGACTTGGGGGTGGCCGCCTTGGAGGACGACACCATAGGCGGTGGCGATAGAGCAGGCGGCTCCAAGGAAGGAGGCGGCATGGAGACCTGGCCCGATGATGATGACGAGGATGATGAGCCGCGCCCTGCCCGGAGCACTGCCAACACAGGTGCGGGCCCCTCCGTTGGGCCGTCTGCTCGAGGCGGCAAACGCAAGCGGAAACAGGGCGCCACCCTGTTTGGTAGCGCGCCGAAGAAGCCCAAGAATCCGTCCGCAGTGACCAAGAGGAAAGAGGCCGCGACGAAGGTGACCAAGTTCCAGAGGCAGCCGAAGGCGCCACCCATGGTGTCGGCGTAAGTATTTCTCTTACACCCCCCTCTCTTGCCGATCTGGCCTGAATAAAAATTCTTTGCCTTGCTCTCTTGTCTCAGGGCCCCGCTTACCCTCAACAAGGCGGCCGCCGCCTCGGTCATTAGGTCGGTGGAGACCTCTGCCACCAGCCAGCGAATCGATCCGGCCGCCGGCCTCCGACAGGCGCAGGAGCGAAACATGCTGGAGGGGCACGAGGAGCAGGAAGCCGCCCGCCAGAAGAAGGCGGAGGCTGACAAGGCAGAGGCGTTCGTGCTGAGGAAGCTGGCGCAGGCAGAGGCTGACGCTGCGGCGAGGGAGCGGCTTGCGGAGGCCGCGCACCGCTAGGAGCCGCTGCTCGTGACTCCCCTAAACTCCACGTCACCTCTGCCAGAGTTTGTGGCGAAGACTGGGGGAGCCGGCGACGAGTAGCCGGTCATGGAGAGGGAGGGTGGCGACGTAGCCATGCCGGACGTTATCGTGCCTCCGCCACCACCGACCAGCAGGACACAAGACAGGCAGCCAGCCGCACCTCCGGCGCCACCAGCCGGGAACGAGGTGGTGACGGGCCCAACTCCCGAGGCCCGCACACCTGTGTGCCGCCGCCTAGCGAAGGCAGCCTCGGCACCGCGACTGCTGGAGGCTGGCACCGCGACCGCTGGAGGCCGGCACCACGAGCTCATCGGTCCCTGACAATGAGGCGACCAGCACCGTGCCCGCCGGCTGGGTGCGCGGAGGCGGGACGGGAGACTTGAACCAGGCAGCCCTCGACGTCCAAGCCAAGATCCGGGGCTGAGGCCGATGCCCTCAAGCGGTGCAACGATGCGTTTCTGAACTCGCGAGCAGCCATCCGAGTATGCTTCTTATTTCTTTGTTTTGATCTTCTTACTTCTTGGTGGGGGCGCGCCAGCGCACCCACTGGGTGTAGTCCCCAAGTTTCGGGCCGGCTGCTGAGCAGGCAGTCCGGAACTTTAACTTGCAAGCATCGAATGCTAACTCCTTTGGCATCCCTATCGCAGGATTACCACAACCTTCACGCGGCCACCTTCAACTCCGGGGTCCAGGAGCTGGAGAAGCAGACCACCAACTTGTCCTAGAGCCGGAGCAAGTCTTGTCTTTCTTTCTCCGCGGGGGCATGCTAGCACACCCGGGGGCTGTAGTCCCCGAGATTCGGGCCGACTGCTGAGTAGTCGGGCTGGATCTCTCGGTAACTGTATTTATCTTGTTGACTGTCGATAACTTCTTTCTCTGCGGGGGCGCGATAGCGCACCTGCGGGCTGTAATCCCTGAGATTCGGGCCGACTGCTGAGCAGTCAGGCCGGATCTCCCTGGCAACTGCGTCCCGTCTCTATTGATTGATTGACGCCCTTTCTTCTTTCCTTTTTGCAGAAGCCAACGCCGCCTTGCAGCAGCAGTTGGGCGAAGCCAACACCGCACAACACGGTAAGGAGGCGGAGTGCAGCAAACTAGCCGAGGAGCATGACCGACTGGTCACGCAGCTCGTGGAGCAGTCGGAGCGTCTCAAGACGGCTCAGAAGGAGGCGAAGATGAAGGAGACCGACCTCCTCACTGTATTCGAGATCGAGCGCTCTGCCTGGGCGGACAAGGAGGCGTAGCTGACTACCTGCTTCGGCAGTATAGAGGACTTGGTCGACGGTAGGCCTCTTCTCTTTTCTTTTTTCTTTTGAGTTGCCGGCTCTTATTCGGGCCGATTGCTAGCTTCTAACCTTTGGCTTCCTTGTCCTTCATCCAAGCAGACTTCTTCCCAGGCCACTCCGTCGCCGCGAACCAGGCCATTGAGGCTCATCATCAGGAGCGGAGAGTAGAAGGCGTGCAGATTGCTGCCGACGCTCCCCGAACCCTTAACGAGCATCTTCTTAGCATCCAGGCCCGCCTTCGACTGGCACATCAGATACTGCACCGTCTTCAGCGCGTCGGGGCCTAGGCGATCTCCGCCCTCTGGCCAGGCATGCAGGCTCCATGCACTCCCAGTCGAACTGCCGACTGGCTGGAGGTGGCGACCGACCACCTGGAAGCCTGGAAGGGCTCCTCGGCCCAGGCTGGGGCGTGCTCGGTCCTGGAGTTCGCCAAGGCATGGTACCCTGGGATAGATCTAGCCCAGCTGACCATGTTTCAGCTGGAGGGGCAGGAGAAGCTAGTGGCGGTGGAGGACGACCTTATAAGGAGGGCAGCAACGATCGCCGACTACACCGACACCTGTGTCTTCGTCCCGGAGCTGGTTGACAAAGGCGCCGAGGTGCCGCTGGAGTGGTTCGGGCTGAACCCGGAGGACAGCGAGGACTCTTCTGAGGTGATCGACTCCAGCGACGATGGGGAGGAGGCGGAGGACGAGGAAAGCAAGGAGGACGCGCCGGAGGTCGGAGCGGATGGCCAGCCTCATCCTGACCGTTCGAGCAACGAACCGCACTCAAGTGCGCCGACTGCTGCTGGAGGCAGCCAGGCGGAGCCCGACCAGCCACCCGTTCCATCGACTGGCGCCACCAACTCTGCCATCCAGCCGGCCACTGCTCCGACCGGTGCCACTGACTCCGCCATCCAATCGGAATCTTCTGCTGCCCCAACCAGCGCTGTCGACTCCATCGTCCAGCCGGAACCGTCTGCCGCTCCTTAGGCTTTTTGTCTTTTATTTTCCTGCTTATTAGTTCTCGACAAACTTTGATTAAATTTGCGCAATTCCACCCGCGGGGTGTATATCAAACTCTGCTTAATGCTGGCCAACGGGCCTTTTGCTATGTAAATATCCTTTGTCGCAAATTATGCTTTGCTTGCCGACTTCTGACTTTTCTTTCTTTCTGCTCCTTGCTCTTTTCCTTTGCCGCCCTCCCTTGGCTATCCTCTTGCCAACTAGGAAGCCGCTCTGCGCACTGTGGTTGGGTTGAGTACTTTAGCTATTTATGGGAGGGCAAGTACTTAGCCGTTTGGAGTGTTGGCAAGGTAAGCAGAAGCCAGCCGGCTGGCTGCTTGGTAGCCGGCCGAAGAGGTGGGATGCCAGCCCCAGCTATATGTGCACTTTTCCTTGGCCATTTTTCATGTGGGCACTGCTTTGCAACCCCTGCCCGCCGAATAGTCGCTCTGCGAGCTGCGGCCTCTGAGAGGAGAAGTTTTTTGGTACCGACCCATTACTTGTCCGACTGCAGGAAATGGCATATAGCAGAAGGCGGCGAGCCTTCGGGCCGACTGGTCGAACCCGGTGCCAGGCGGAATAATAAAATAACACATTCATAGGCATAACACTTATTATATAGATAAAAGAGGGTAGTCCCCAAGCTCTTCTCGGGGGACCCAGAGTCTTCGTACTTAATACAAAAGGTAGCATGATACATACTGCTTTTAACTGTAAAATCTTCGGAGGAGGTTTGCGTTCCATGGCCTCTCCGTATCCTTGCCTGAGTCATCTCTTTTGCCTGCTTTGGGCTTCTGAGCGTCGATCAGGTAGTAGGAACCATTGCCTAGCACTTTGTTGACAATGAAAGGGCCTTCCCAAGGTGCCGAGAGCTTGTGCTGGCCGGCAGTTTGCTGGATCTGCCGGAGCACAAGGTCTCCCTCTTGGAAGGATCTTGGCTTCACTTTGCTTGTAGTATCGGCGCAGACTCTGCTGGTAGATGGCGGACCGGCTGAGTGCCAACAGCCGACCCTCTTCCAGCAGATCGACGCCGTCTTCTAGTGCTTCCTTGGCGTTCGCCTCAGTGTACATGGTTACTCATGGGGAGTCGAATTCTATGTCCGTCGGGATGATGGCTTCAGCACCATAGACGAGGAAGAAGGGCATGAAGCCGGTCAACTTGTTCGGAGTTGTGCGCAGGCTCTAGAGGATGGCCGGCAGCTCATCGAGCCAGTAGCCAGCCGAACGCTCTAAGCCTCTGATGGAGGTTTTCTTGTTCCAAGCATTTCTCCGAGATGATGAATGCGTCATCGTCCGGACTATTCTCTTCTCTCGAGACAGGTTGTTGATTTTTTCCCTCGGGATCGACATCGTCTGACGTCAGCTCCAGACTATGTTCATCATCCCCTGGCTCATCCTGCTCCATCGCTGGGTCCATGGGGTCGTCGTTTACATTGGAGTTGACCGGGGTGTTATTCTTTCTTGCGCTGTTTTTACTCTGGCTGGATTTAGAGCGGCGCCTATGGCGTTGTTTTGGTGGCTTATCGAGGGGTTTATCCCTTGTTGGGTCCTCATCATCGCCTTCTTTTGGCGTGTCCACCATATATACATCATATGATGAGGTGGCAGTCCAGTGCCCGGTGGGCGGTGGTTCCTGTTCTTCTCCTGCATCGCCGTAAGTACCATCGATGTCTTCGAAGTAGAAATCCAACGTATTAGTTAAGTCATCGACAGTGGCTATTAAATGGGTGGTGGGTGGGTTTCGAATTTCTTCGTCGTTCGCTTCCCACTCGAGCCGGACATAGTTCGGCCAAGACTCTCCTGACAAAGAGAGAGATCTTAACGAGTTTAGCATGTCGCCCAAGGGCGAGTGCTGAAAGATATCCGCGGAGGTGAACTCCATGACTGGTGCCCAATCGGATTTGATAGGCACGGATGTGCGTGGCTCGGATCCCGTGGCCGGAGACGAGTCTGGGGGTCCGAGGGTACCGACCTTGTAGGAGGTGGGAGGAGTGTTCGACTCCATGGCCGATGAGTGTGCTGCCTCCGTGGCGGGGTCCATCAACCCGTCCTTGGATGGCACAGTCTGTTCCGGATTGTTTCCTGGAGCAGCCGCAGGCGCGATAACCTGAGTGCTGTCTGCTGGCAGATCTAGGTTATGCTTGTCGGGACTGTCTAACGCACCTGACGTGGGCTCGAATCCGCTGAAGATCAAGTCTCTGCAGATGTCGGCAGTGTAGTTTAGTTTTCCGAACCTGACCTGGTGGCCAGGGGCGTAGCTGTCGATCTGCTCCAGGTGGCCAAGCAAATTGGCCCGTAGTGCGAAGCCGCCGAATACGAAGATCTGTTCGGGAGGAAAAACCTCCCCTTGGACTGCATCGTTGAAGATGATTGAAGGAGCCATCAAGCCTTGTTGCGATGACATAGTGGAACTCTCAATGAAAGCACCAATGTCGGTGTCAAAACCGGAGGATCTTGGGTAGGGGGTCCCGAACTGTGCGTGTAAGGCTAATGGTAATAGGAGGCTGGGGACACGATGTTTACCCAGGTTCGGGCCCTCTCGATGGAGGTAATACCCTACTTCCTGCTTGATTGATCTTGATGATATGAGTATTACAAGAGTTGATCAACCACGAGATCGTAGATGCTAAACCCTAGAAGCTAGCCTATGATTATGACTGTTCTTGTCCTACGAACTAAACCCTCCGATTTATATAGACACCAGAGGGGGCTAGGGTTACACAAAGTCGGTTACAAAGAAGGAGATCTACATATTCGAATCGCCAAGCTTGCCTTCCACGCAAAGGAGAGTCTCATCCGGACACGGGACGAAGTCTTCGATCTTGTATCTTCATAGTCCAACAGTCCGGCCAAAGTATATAGACCGGCTGTCCGGATACCCCCTAATCCAGGACTCACTCACTTGTTACTATGGAAACTAATCCTTTGAGGGGCTTGTTCGGGCATCTTCGCCCCGACCAGTGGAGCAAAGAGTTGCTCCTCAACCTACTGAACCTACTGAAAATGTTTACTTTGAAATTCCTTCGGGTATGATAGAGAAACTGCTAGCTAATCCCTTTGCAGGAGATGGAACATTGCATCCCGATTTACACCTTATCTATGTGGATGAAGTTTGTGGATTATTTAAGCTTGCAGGTGTTCCCGATGATGTTGCTAAGACGAAGGTCTTCCCTTTATCTTTGAAGGGAGATGCATTGACATGGTATAGGCTATGTGATGATACGAGATCTTGGGACTATAAACGATTGAAATTGGAACTTCACAAGAAGTTCTATCCTATGCATCTTGTCATCGTGATCGTAATTATATATATAATTTTTGGCCTCGCGAAGGAGAAAGCATCGCTCAAGCTAGGGGGAGGCTTAAGTCAATGTTATATTCATGCCCCAATCATGAGATCTCAAGAGAAATGATTATTCAAAAAAAATTATGCTTGGCTTTCTCTCAATGATCGCACCATGCTCGATACTTCTTGTGCTGGTTCTTATATGCCAAAGACTATTGAATTTAAGTGGGACTTATTTATTGGAAATAATTAAACGCAACTCTGAAGATTGGGGTTCCGACGATGGTAAGGATTCAGGTATGACACCTAAGTTTGATTGTGTCAAGTCTTTTATGGATACTGATGCTTTTCGTGGATTTAGCACTAAATATGGACTTGACTCTGAGATGGCAGCTTCTTTCTTTGAATCTTTTGCTACTCACATTGATCTCCCTAAGGAGAAGTGGTTTAAATATAATCCTCCCACTGAAGTAAAAGTAGTTGCACCTATTACAGTTGAAGAAAAGACTATTACTTATAATGATCCTATTGTTCCTACTTCTTATGTTGAGAAACCACCTTTCCCTGTTAGGATAAAGGATCATGCTAAAGCTTCAACTGTTGGTCGTAAGAGTAATACTAGAACGTATACACCACCTGAGCAAATTAAAATTGAACCTAGTATTGCTATGGTTAAAGACCTCTTGGCCGATAATATTGATGGGCATGTTATTTATTTCTGTGAACAGTCTGCTAATATTGATAGACCCGATGCTAAGATACATAGACCTGTTGTAGGCATGCCTGTTATTTCTGTTAAAATAGGAGATCATTGTTATCATGGCTTATGTGATATGGGTGCTAGTGCTAGTGCAATACCTATTTGTTTATACAAAGAAATTATGCATGATATTTCACCTGCTGAGTTAGAAGATATTGATGTTACAATTAAGCTTGCCAATAGAGATACTATTTCACCAATTGGGATTGTTAGAGATGTTGAAGTCTTGTGTGGGAAAGTTAAATACCCTGCTGATTTTCTTGTTCTTGGTTCCCCACAAGATAGCTTTTGTCCCATTATATTTGGTAGACCCTTCTTGAATATTGTCAATGCTAGGATTGATTGCGAAAAGGATGGTGTTACTATTGGTCTGGGGGATACGACACATGAGTTTAATTTTGCCAATTTTCATAGACAACCCCATGATAAATAATTGCCTAGTAAGGATGAAATTATTGGTCTTGCTTCTATTGCCGTGCCTCCTACTGATCCGTTAGAACAATATTTGCTAGACCATGAAAATGATATGTTTATGAATGAAAGAAGGGAAATAGATGAAGTATTCCTTAAACAGGGTCCTATTTTGAAACACAACTTACCTGTTGAAATCCTAGGGGATCCCCCTCCACCCAAGGGTGATCCCGTGTTTGAGCTTAAACCCTTACCTGATAATCTTAAATATGCTTATCTTGATGAAAATAAGATATATCTTGTTATTATTAGTGCTAACCTTTCAGATCAAGAAGAGGAAAGATTATTGAAAACTCTGAAGAAGCACCGTGCTGCTATTGGATATACTCTGGATGATCTTAAGGGCATTAGTCCCACTCTATGCCAACACAAAATTAAATTGGACAAAGACGCCAAACCAGTTAGAGATCATCAACGACGGTTAAATCCTAAGATGAAAGAAGTGGTAAGAAAGGAAATACTGAAGCTCCTTGAGGCAGGTATAATTTATCCCGTTGCTGATAGTGAGTGGGTAAGTCCTGTCCATTGTGTCCCTAAGAAGGGAGGCATTACTGTCGTTCCTAATGATAAAGATTAATTGATTCCACAAAGAATTATTACAGGTTATAGGATGGTAATTGATTTTCGTAAATTAAATAAAGCTACTAAGAAAGATCATTACCCTTTACCTTATTGTTCAAATGCTATAAATACTATCCAAACATACACATTTCTGCTTTCTAGATGGTTATTCTGGTTTCTCTCAAATACCTGTGTCAGCGGACGATCAAGCAAAGACTACTTTTACTTTCCCTTTCGGTACTTTTGCTTATAGATGTATGCCTTTCGTTTTATGTAATGCACCTGCTACCTTTCAAGGATGCATGATGGCTATATTCTCTGACTTTTGTGAAAAGATTTGTAAGGTATACATGGATGATTTCTCCGTTTATGGATCCTCCTTTGATGATTGCTTGAGGAACCTTGATCCAGTTTTGCAGAGATGCGAAGATACTAGTCTTGTTTTGAATTGGTAAAAGTGCCACTTTATGGTTAATGAAGGCATTGTCTTGGGGCATAAGATTTCTGAAAGAGGTATTGAAGTTGATAAAGCTAAAGTTGATGCTATTGAAAAGATGTCATGTCCCAAGGACATTAAAGGTATAAGAAGTTTCCTTGGTCATGTCGGTTTTTATAGGAGGTTCATTAAGGGCTTTTATAAAATCTCTACGCCTCTTACTAATCTATTGCAAAAAGATATTCCTTTTGTCTTCGATGATGATTGTGTAGAAGCATTTGAAATACTTAAGAAAGCTTTGATCACCGCACCTATTGTTCAGCAACTTGATTGGAACTTACCCTTTGAAATTATGTGTGATGCTAGTGATTATGCTGTAGGTGTTGTTCTAGGGCAAAGAGTTAATAAGAAATTAAATGTTATCCAGTATGCTAGTAAAACTATTGATACTGCCCATAGAAATTATGCTACTACTGAAAAAGAATTCTTAGCAGTTGTATTTGCTTGTGATAAGTTCAGACCTTATATTGTTGATTCTAAAGTTACTATTCACACTGATCATGCTGCTATTAAATATCTTATGGAAAAGAAAGATGCTAAACCTAGACTTATTAGATGAGTTGTCTTGCTCCAAGAATTTGATTTGCATATTATTGTTAGAAAGGGAGCTGAGAACCCCATTGCAGACAACTTGTCTAGGTTAGAGAATGTTCTTGATGACCCACTACCTATTGATGCTAGCTTTCCTGATGAACAATTAGCGGTCATAAATGCTTCTCGTAGTGCTCCATGGTATGCTGATTATGCTAATTACATTGTTGCTAAATTCATACCACCTAGTTTCACATACCAGCAAAAGAAAAAGTTCTTTTATGATTTAAGACATTACTTCTGGGATGACCCACACCTTTATAAAGAAGGAGTAGATGGTGTTATTAGACGTTGTGTACCTGAGCATGAACAGGAACAGATCCTACGCAAGTGTCACTCCGAGGTGTATGGAGGACACCATGCTGGAGATAGAACTGCACATAAGGTATTGCAATCCGGTTTTATTGGCCTACTCTCTTCAAAGATGCCCGTAAGTTTGTCTTGTCTTGTGAAGAATGTCAAAGAATTGGTAATATTAGTAGACGTCAAGAAATGCCTATGAATTACTCTCTTGTTATTGAACCGTTTGATGTTTGGGGCTTTGATTATATGAGACCGTTTCCTGCCTCTAATGGATATACACATATTTTAGTTGCTGTTGATTACGTTACTAAGTGGGTAGAAGCTATTCCAACTAGTAGTGCTGATCATAACACTTCTATTAAAATGCTTAAAGAAGTTATTTTTCTGAGGTTTGGAGTCCCTAGATACTTAATGACTAATGGTGGATCACATTTTATTCATGGTTCTTTTCGTGAAATGCTTGCCGAGTATGATGTTAATCATAGAATTGCATCTCCATATCACCCACAGTCTAGTGGTCAAGTAGAGTTGAGTAATAGAGAGCTCACTTTAATTTTGCAAAGGACTGTTAATAGATCTAGAAATAATTGGTCCAAGAAACTTGATGATGCATTATGGGCCTATAGAACTGCATATAAGAATCCTATGGGTACGTCTCCATATAAAATGGTTTATGGAAAAGCATGTCACTTACCTCTCGATCTAGAACATAAGGCATATTGGGCTATTAAAGAGCTCAATTATGATTTCAAACTTGCCGGTGAGAAGAGGTTATTTGACATTAGCTCACTTGATGAATGGAGTACCCAAGCCTACGAGAATGCCAAGTTGTTTAAAGAAAAAGTTAAAAGATGGCATGACAAAAGGATACAAAAGCGTGAGTTCAACGTAGGTGATTATGTTTTGCTTTTCAACTCTCATTTAAGATTTTTTGCAGGAAAACTTCTCTCTAAATGGGAAGGCCCTTACGTTATCGAGGAGGTCTATTGTTCCGGTGCCATAAAAATCAACAACTTCGAAGGCACAAATCCGAAGGTGGTGAACGGTCAAAGAATCAAACATTATATCTCAGGTAATCCTATAAATGTTGAAACTAATATTATTGAAACCGTGACCCCGGAGGAATACATAAGAGACACTTTCCAAAACGTTTCAGACTCCGAAAAGGAATAGGTATGTGGTAGGGTAAGTAAACCGACTCCAAAACAGTTCTAATAGCAATTTTTCTCAGTTTTGGAATATTTAAGAAAATAGGAAAATAAGAAGTAGTCCGGGAAGGACACGAGGCGTCCACGAGGGTGGAGGGCGCGCCCCCCTACCTCATGGGCACCTCGTGTGCTCTCCGGACTCCGTTTTCTTCATGATACTTCTTTTGGTCGGTAAAAATTCATTATATAATCTCCCAAAGGTTTTGACCACCGTATCACACAAAAATCTTCTGTTTTCATTTCGAGCTATTTTTATGACAGATCTAGAGCATCATGATGTCACCCTCCTTCAACAATGAAGACAAGGATGCTTGGCTATTGAAGACAGAGCTAAAAAGAGAAGAACCTGAGGAGATCAACAAGGATGAAGGGATCAAGAAGGCCATGGAGGATCAAGCTCCGGCGGTGGAAGAAGAAAACATCCCTCAACCTCTGCCAAACCTCTTTACCCCAACTGAGATTGAAGCTTTCAAGATGATTGAGTTAGCTCGCATACAAAACAAGTATCTCACACAGGAAAATATTTTGTTAAAGGATCATATCGTCGCACTCAAGGGCATTATCCGCAAGTTGGAGGACCTTCTACGCTCGACGTGCGATTATCCACCATCATCATCACCACCTTCATCACCTCCGAGGACATAATCACATGTGTATGGGCACTCCCCTTGGCAACTGCCAAGCTTGGGGGAGGTGCCCCGGTATCGTATCACCATCACACTCCTATCTTTATCGTTTTTCTTAGTTTGATTTTTTTAGTAATATCTTGATCAAGTAGAACAGAGTTTTGGTATGAATTAGTTTTGAGTTTTTCTTTGTGATTCTTCTATGTAATCGAGTCTGTGAGCTATATAATAAAGATTAGTGTTGAGTCAAAGGCTTTGCTATCTTGCTATCTTAGCTGTTTTTCTGACAGATCTAGAGCACCATGCCGTCTTCAAGCGCTCCCAAGGACAAGTTTTTCAAGAGGGTCATCAACCCCTATCTCGCGGAGGTGCTGCATCACCCTCAAACCATTGAGATGCGTGAGGGGGTGCTGCACATCCGCGATGTGGAGGGACGAAGGAGTACCGAAAGCATGGATACAAAGCTCGAAGCGATGGAACAACAAGTTTTCAAGTGGCAAGGGATGGTGGAGCGTGGACTTAATGCCAACCAGATGATGATCGCGGAGTTCACCAACAACCACAAGCTAGATGCCAAGAACATTGGGGGGACCATCTTCAAGCTTCATGAGAAAATCGAGCATCTCCAAGCCCAGATCTATGACCTGCAAAACCAAAACTGTGAGCATGAATATAGATTCAAGAGGATGAGTTTGGCTGCAGATTTGAGGATCCCGGAGACTCAATCATCCTTCTATGATGGTGAGCCTATGCCTTGGAAGACGGACGACAAGCCTACATCATCAACAACTCCTTCTTCACCACCTCCAAGGACATAATCACATGGGTATGGGCACTCCCCTTGGCAACTGCCAAGCTTGGGGGAGTTGCCCCGGTATCGTATCACCTTCACACTCATATCTTTACTGTTTTACTTAGTTCGATCCTTTTGGTAAAATCTTGATCTAGTAGAATAAAGTTTTGGTATGAATTAGTTTTGAGTTTTGCTTTGTGATCCCTCTATATAATTGAGTCCGTGAGCTATATATAATAAAGATGAGTGTTGAGTCAAGGGCTTTGCTATCTTTCTATGATATTAAGTGCACAAAAGAGTAAAAAGAATAAAAGAGTTCATATTGATCTTATGGATAGTAATGACTTGACACATAAAGAGCATGAGGCCTAAAAGTTGTGGAGAGTTGACGAACATAGTTTTGGTCATTGTTGCAATTAATAGGAAGTAATAAAGAAAGAGAGGTTCTCACATATAAATATACTATCTTGGACCTCTTTTACGATTGTGAGCACTCATTAAAGTATGACATGCTAAAGAGTTGATGTTGGACAAGGAAGACAATGTAATGGGTTATGTTTTCTCACATCTTAGTTAAACTATATTGTCATGGATCGTCCAACATGTTGAGCTTGCCTTTCCCCCTCATGCTAGCCAAATTCCTTGCACCAAGTAGAGATACTACTTGTGCTTCCAAATATCCTTAAACCCAGTTTTGCCATGAGAGTCCACCATACCTACCTATGGATTGAGTAAGATCCTTCAAGTAAGTTGTCATGTTGCAAGCAATAAAAATTGCTCTCTAAATATGTATGACTTATTAATGTGGAGAAAATAAGCTTTATACGATCGTGTGATATGGAAGTAATAAAAGCGACGGACTGCATAATAAAGGTTCATATCACAAGTGGCAATATAAAGTGACATTCTTTTGCATTAAGATTTCGTGCATCCAACCCTAAAAGCACATGACAACCTCTTCTTCCCTCTGCGAAGGGCCTATCTTTTACTTTATGTCTTTTACATGCAAGAGTCAAGGTGGTCTTCACCGTTCCCTTTTTATTTTATCCTTTGGCAAGCACCTCGTGTTGGGAAGATCCTGATATATATATCCAATTGGATGTAAGTTAGCATGAACTATTATTGTTGACACTACCCTTGAGGTAAAACATTGGGAGGCAACACAATAAGCCCCTATCTTTCTCTGTGTCCGATTAAAACTTCATAACCATAAGTATTGTGTGAGTGTTAGCAATTGTGGAAGACTAAATGATAGTTGAGTATGTGGACTTGCTGAAAAGCTCTATTCTTGACACTTTCCGATGTTACGATAAATTGCAATTGCTTCAATGACTGAGATTATCGTTTGTTAGTTCTCATTGAAGTTTCTGAACCATACTTGACATTGTGAATGGATTGTTACTTGAGCATAAGAAATCATATAACAATATATATAGGGATAATTGCATCTTTGCCCCTAGTTGGTTCACACCCCCGGGTTTTGCCCTTACTTTTTGGGCATGCTCAGTTTTGCCCTTAGTTTTTCCCCTCTGTCAGCTCGAATGCCCTTCTGTCACAGCTCCGCTTGGTCAGTGCCGTTTGACCGTGACGGCTCGACGTTTTGGACACTGGTTGCCCCTGGGCCTTCTTTACAAGTGGGTCCACATAGATTAGACAGTGTAGTTGCCATTTCCCCTCCCTCTGTCTTATCCCAGCCCCGTACCCTAGATCGGCGATGACAAAGGCGACCCAAACCCTAGCACTCGGCGGCGATGCGGGCTCCCACAGAAACCATGGCCTCGATGTCGTGAAGTCCACATCGCCGGATCTACATCACGCGGCGGTGATGGTGGAGACACGCTCTTCGCACAGCGGTGGTGGTGGCGGTGACGATGCCATGAGGAGTGACTGCACGACAGATTCAAGGCAGGAGATCCCAGTAGGGTAAGTTTCCAGATCCAGTACTTACTCATCTGTTTCCATGATTAGAAAGGTGCATTCCATGACTTCGGTTGTGTTCACAATCGTAGGATGGATCCATCGCGTGCGTTCTTTCTGACAATTAGAATGGAGACCACTCTTTTAGCAAAGGGTGGTACTAAGGGACATGATGCAAGCTTTCAGTTTCCCTCTAGTGGTGGACTGCACAAGTTCTTTCAATGATTTTAGGTCTACAATCTATAGGAAATATCCTTGGGGTATGCATGATGCAGCTGAGTTCAGATTCTGGAATGTAGAGAAAGCTACTTGGAATCCTCTACAGTGTGATGATGAGTTAGGTGTAATGTTTGCTACATATGCTGATTCGAAAACTGCAAATGTTGAAACTACTGTAATTCAGAGATGTAGAGCAGAAGTAGCAACTACAGCAGCAAAGCCCCCTGCCTCTAAAGCAACATCTAAAACATATGTTGCAGGAAGTACTTCTAGGAGCAGGTCAACACCCCCTAGTAGTACTTGCAATCCACCTACAACTCCTACTGCAAATGTACCAAGGCAACCTAGCTGCAAAGACACTAAAATTCCTTTAGAGCCTATGATTGAGGAGGCTGAGCCTGATGATGTGCTAGGCTCGGATGAGGAGGATGAGAGGATGTTTCCAGATCTTGTGCAGAAGACAAATAAAGAGATAGATGAGGATTTTATTCCTGCTGAGTTTTCAGATACAGATTCAGAGGAGGAACAAGAGAACATTGACATGGGACATTTTGAGAATGATGATGAGGACATGCCTGAGATGATGTATGACAGGGAAAATCCTAGTTTAGCTGAAGGAGTTGTTTTTCCTTCTGCTGTTGACTGCAGGAATGCAGTTGCCACATTCTCAATTCAGCATGAAGTAGAGTTCAAAATAGAGAAGAGTGATCCATCAAGGTTCACTGTTTACTGTGCATTTTCAAGGTGTAGATGGAGGCTACATGCCTCTTTAATGAGAAACAGTACTTTGTTTCAGGTAGTAACAGTACTAACTAACTAATCTCATTGACAGTATCTTGCATATTTAGTTTGCATATTCAGTTTCATTCAGCCACACTGTTTGCCTTACTGTTTTGCTTTGTTTCAATTTACAGATTAAAGTAAATCCCTATGAGCACCACTGCCCAAGTGTGAACAGAACTGAGAGGCTCAGAGCAGCCAAGAGGAGGTGGATAGCTCATGCTGTGCAAAATTGGGTCAGAGAAAACTCCCACATTGGTCCTGGTGAGTTGGTAACTAATTTGAAGAAAAAATATGGTATAGAATTGCCATACATGAGAGTGTTTTATGGTAAACAAATGGCAATTGACAACTTGTATGGTAAATATGAGGATAGTTTCCAGCTTTTGTACACATTCAAAGCTGAGGTTGAGAGGGCTTCTCCAGGTAGTGTAGTAGAAATTGACACACACACAGTTCCTTTCCAGCTAAGAGGAAAGAGGTATGAGAAGCAGTGTTTTAGGAGAGTTTTTGTCAGTTTCAAAGCTTGCTGGCAGGGATTTTTAGCTGGTTGTAGGCCCTACCTTGCTGTTGATGCTACTGCACTAAATGGTAGGTTCAAAGGTCAGTTGGTTGCTGCATGTGCAATTGATGCACATAACTGGATTTTTCCAGTTGCATATGGTGTTTTGGAGACTGAGTCTAAAGAGAGTTGGGGTTGGTTTTTCCAAAATTTAAAGAAGGTGATAGGTCATCCTGAAGGACTAGTTGGATAAGATCAGGCAGTACTTAATGCAAAAATTTGGCCTTAGGAATAGCATAGAACTACAAAAATTCAATGGGCATATCATAATTCCCAGAGTTATGAAGATTTTGATGGCAAAATCCAAAGGCTTGGACATGACTTTAGTTAGGAGAAGTCCAACTGATGCAGAGGTGACTGCCATAGACAAGGAGAAGAGGGAGTGGAGATACCCTGTGGATGTAGAGAAAAGAACATGCAGTTGCAGAAAGTGGCAAGTTACAGGCCAGCCATGCATACATGGTCTGTTCTTCATAACATCATTAAGAGGGGAAGCTAAAGAAATAGACCAGTATGTGCACAAGTACTTCTCAGTTGAAATGTTTAAAAAAACATATGCTGAGAACCTGCCTGCACTTGAAGGAAAACAGCAGTGGGATATTGTAGACCCTGGTTTCAAACTAAGTCCACCTGTACAGAACAAAGCTGCACCTGGCAGGCCAAGGAAGACAAGAATTAAGCCAGCAAGTGAAGGAAAAGGACTTGGTCCTAGGAAGAGAAAATGCAAGAGGTGTGGTGGCTTGGGTCACTTACTGAAAACCTGCAAAAAAGCCATTGATCCAGCATTTGGTGAAGAATATGCACACTGGGGAGCTGACAATGCTGAAGAAGACCCTCCTAACCAAAATGCAGACCTACATGATAAACAACAAGAAGAAGAGGAGCCATACAGTGAAGATGAAGCTCCAGTGCAGCCTGCAGGTGAAGATGAAGCTCCAGTGCAGCCTGCAGGTGAAGATGAAGCTCCAGTGCAGCCTACAGGTGCAGATGATGCTCCAGTGCAGCCTGCAGGTGCACAGGATGCTCCAGTAGAGCCCCACAGCGAAACAAATGAGACAGTAACACAAGCTTCCACAGTTGCAGATGAAGTTCAAAGGTAATATTCCTCTTTGATTTATTTATGTGCCTTATTTATGTGCTTTTACCTGCAAATATCTCTTGTACTGTTACTAACCAACTATTTCTTCCCTATTTGTTAGCACACCAAGGAAGAACTATAAGAAGGCAGCAGAGAGAGGAGCATCTCCAATGGCTATCAGCAAGAAGAGGAAGCTTAACACTTCTACAAGTCCAGAAGAAGAACCTTGCTCAGTTACTGGCAGCAATGTAGATGCAAGAGTTGCTGCATGTGAAGAGCAAGTTCTCCCTCCAGTTGTTCCCCAAATCCCTGTGAAACTGACTAGGAGCAGGGCTAGGGAGATGACAATCCCAGCTAGCAACACAAGGAGCAAGAAGGCAAAATATGGAAAATGAGTACTAATGTGCTGTGCAAGTTTGAAACTGTTAGATTTGTTGTAATGTGTTCTTTTGGTTGCAACAAGATTGGTTGTGAACTATGTTCTTTTGGTTGTTGAAGAATATCAAATGCTACTTGTGAACTATGTCTAGTTGCAGCAAGATTGGTTGTGAATTATGTTCTGTTTGATCTTTCTTTTCACAATACATGCATTTGGCAAATTGTTGCGTCCATAAAGCTTCATAACATAACATAACAACTGCTAGGTTCATACAACTTCATATGTTCATTACAGCTTCATAACATAACAAGTGCATTTGAGCTACATAGATCATAAACTAATGTGCATTCTGTGCACAGACAGCCATTGAGATTGCTAGAAAACAAATGAAAATGCTAGCAAACAACATTGTCCCTATGCACATAATTTCTTTCATTTTCTTCAACTCCTTGTTCAATGCACGATTCTTCTTCGCAAGATCAATTGATCTCTTCTCCAGGTGGTGACTTCTGATCCAGCTATGTTCGATCACTTCGTGCAGTTCTTCAAAGGCAAGACCAACACGTTCTGGAGGTGGTGGGTCAACCCAAACTGCCCATTCACATTCATCTGGCAACTGAATCAATAAATTTGATTAAAATTCTCCTTGAAAGTTAAATAAGAAAATGGAAACGAAAATGCAGTGCAAATGAAATCATACATCCAGAGGGCAACCCAAAAAACGACGTCCAGTGCTTGCGCCTCCCCAGGCGACACGACAAGCCGGGATTAGCTGGTGCCTCGGGCAACGATGCTTCGAGCGCGGCTCCAAGCCACAGTATGTCGAGTCTGCCAAGTAGAACTCGGAGCTGTGCTGAACAATGCCTACCCCATCCACCTAAATCAGGCCAAGATCCAGAAATTAACCCCCAAATCTAGCAAACCCTAGAAAAGCAGGGGACCAGATGAGCTATCAAACCTGTTCGGCTGCCGGCGGCGAGTTCTCCGACGAGATGGCCGACGTCGACATGGTCCTTCCCACCTCTCCCCACACCATGATGTCACACCTCTATTCCCAGCCGCTTCTCTATTTTCTTGTGAAGCGGGAGCTAGAAGACGACTAAACAGGTGGGGGTATCAAACCCAGGGGCAAATGTGTCCAAAACGTCGAGCCGTCACGGTCAAACGGTGCTGACCAAGCGGAGCTGTGACAGAAGGGCATTCGAGCTGACGGAGGGGAAAAACTAAGGGCAAAACTGAGCATGCCCGAAAAGTAAGGGCAAAACCCGGGGGTGGGAACCAACTAGGGGCAAGAATGGAATTGTCCCATATATATATATATATATATATATATATATATATTGCTGTTATAAGAATGATCATGATGCCCCCATGTCCGTATTTTATTTTTAGCAACACCTCTATCTCTAAACATGTGGACATATTTTTCGATATCGGCTTCCGCTTGAGGACAAGCGAGGTCTAAGCTTGGGGGAGTTGATACGTCCATTTTGCATCATGCTTTTATATCGATATTTATTGCATTATGGGCTGTTATTACACGCTATGTCACAATACTTATGGCTATTCTCTCTTATTTTACAAGGTTTAATATGAAGAGGGAGAATGCCGACAGCTGGGATTCTGGGCTGGAAAAGGAGAAAATATTGGAAACCTATTCTGCGCAGCTCCAAAAGTCATGAAACTCCATGAAAGTCGCTTTTGGAATTAATGATAATTATTGAGCGAAAGCAGTACCAGAGGGGGCCCACACCCTGGCCACGAGGGTGGGGGTGCGCCCACCCTTACAGGGCGCGCCCCCTGCCTCGTGGGCCCCCTGGTGGCCCTCCGGTGCCCATCTTTTGCTATATGAAGTCTTTTACCATGGAAAAAATCATAATAAAGCTTACGGGACGAAACTCCGCCGCCATGAGGTGGAACCAATCTAGGGCTCTAGCGGAGCTGTTCTGCTGGGGAAACTTCCCTCCGAGAGTGGGAAATCATCACCATCGTCATCACCAACGACCCTCTCATCGGGAGGGGGTCAATCTCCATCAACATCTTCACCAGCAGCACCTTCTCTCATACCCTAGTTCATCTCTTGTATCCAATCTTTGTACCCAACCTTAGATTGGTACCTGTGGGTTGCTTGTAGTGTTGATTACTCCTTGTAGTTGATGCTAGTTGGTTTATCCGGTGGAAGATCATTTGTTTAGATCCTTAATGCATATTAATACTCCTATTATTATGAACATGAATATGCTTTGTGAGTAGTTACGTTTGTTCCTGAAGACATGGGTGAAGTCTTGCTATTAGTAGTCATGTGAATTTGGTATTCGTTCGATATTTTGATGAGATGTATGTTGTCTCTCCTCTAGTGGTGTTATGTGAACATCGACTACATGACACTTCACCATTACTTGGGCCTAGAGGAAGGCATTGGGAAGTAATAAGTAGATGATGGGTTGCTAGAGTGACAGAAGCTTAAACCCTAGTTTATGCGTTGCTTCGTAAGGGGCTGATTTGGATCCACTTGTTTCATGCTATGGTTAGGTTTACCTTAATACTTCTTTTGTAGTTGCGGATGCTTGCAATATGGGTTAATCATAAGTGGGATGCTTGTCCAAGAAAGGGCAGTACCCAAGCACCAGTCTACCAACATATCAAATTATCAAAGTAACGAACGTGAATCATATGAGCGTGATGAAAACTACCTTGAAGATAATTCCCATCTGTCCTCGGGAGCGCTTTTCTCATTATAAGAAATTGTCCAGGCTTGTCCTTTGCTACAAAAAGGATTGGGCCACCTTGCTGCACCTTATTTACTTTCATTGCTTGTTACCCGTTACAAATTATCTTATCACAAAACTATTTGTTACCTACAATTTCAGTGCTTGCAGAGAATACCTTACTGAAAACCGCTTGTCATTTCCTTCTGCTCCTCGTTGGGTTCGGCACTCTTACTTATCGAAAGGACTACGATAGATCCCCTATACTTGTGGGTCATCAGGAGCCGCCGCCAAGCCCTATTCTTCCTCGGGAGGGCTGATCTGGAGTCCGTTCGGGGCTCCGGAGAGGGGAATCCGTCGGCATCATCATCATGAACCATCCTCCATCACCAATTTCATGATGCTCACCGCCATGTATGAGTAATCCCATCGTAGGCTTGCTGGACGGTGATGGCTTGTGTCGTGGAATTGTCATGGCAGATGTCCTAGTGTTAGGACTTAGTCGCGAGGCCAACGCATCTATGTGGTAGCTTGAGAGGGGTTGAGCGGAATCGAAAGACGCAACACAAGACAAGGATTTAGAGAGCTTCGGGCCCCGGGAAACATCATCCGGTAATAACCCTACATGCTGTTTGTGGCTTGATCTCATTATGCTCATGAGAGAGTCGCCGCATAAGCCGGCTCCCCCTTTGTGTCTAGTCCTAGATATTGTTTCTTGTTCCTTGTCCCTCTTTGGGGAGCCCTGCCCCTCCTTATATAAGTTGAAGGGGCGGCTTACATGTAGAGTTCTATTAGGATTAGAACTAACTTATTCCCTATTACAAGTCGGATACAAGTACGGGTCTTACTTCCTCGTAAAGGAAATATTCCTCATGCCTTCTGTCTTAAGCCGGCCCACTATAATATGAGCCAGCCTACTGGGCCTTGGTCCTAGTCTTATATGTGACCCGCTGTCGGGATCATCCGTGAGTCGTCTGCCAGTGCGCCGCCACACCCGTGAGTCACTAGTCCTCCGGCGGGTCATCGGTGAAGCGCCAAGCCCGACCGGGTCATACCGCGGGGTATATCCCCGACATTAGCCCCCAGTTTAATTTGGATTTATCCATATTAAACCGATCCTGTAAAACATACACAAGAACAACTTTGACAGATTGTGTTCCGGGTTAAAATTTCTTGTACGCTGGCACCTGATCATCCTTAATTCCTTGTGCTCCGGGTTAAATATTCTCCTGAGACAGGACCTGATTATCCTTAAGTCCAATTGTCATTTCCTTCATCTAGAAAATCTGGGTCAAATAAGCTAGCTTCATACTCAATTTGCTGATGTTGGTTTCTCTCAGAAAAATGTTGTGAAGAATAATCCGCTTGAGTCGGCTTCCAAGGCGCTGGCTTAATAAACATATTGGACTCAAGATTCATCTGGTGATCCGCCAGTTTAAAGATGTAGAGGCTGGCGAGCAAAATTGTCGGCTTCTAAATATTGATAACACCAGGTCATAACTGTTGCTGATGCCGGGTTAATCTTATGATGACGCCAGGTCATAAACTTTGCAGATTTCTCTGATAATAATATAATACCTAATTTGCTCAAAACTGATAATTTGAAGTTATTCCTCCCTTATATGCATATCACCTGTAGCCCCCAAGTGTCGGGTTGTCATGCTTGCAGCAACCTGGGACTTGTAATTGCCTTATGCTCATAAAGATTTCAACCAGTGTAGTTCCCAAGGGCCGGGTCATTATGAAATAATGAGCAAGGACTTTGTAAATATGATCATGTAAACTTGAGCAACAATGTGTAGCCCCCAACGACCGGCTCAATAAGATATTACTGAGCTGGGACTTTGTATATGATGCATTGATAATACCATCAAATGATGTAATCTCCACCATGGGGATTGAACCCATGTCCACAAGGTTAAGAGCTTTGTACTCTACCAACTGAATAATGAATCTTTCAATATAATGGATTAAGGCTTGTGTACCTTGAATTTCCGACAGGAGCAATTGGTAGCCCCCAAGGGCCGGCTCATTTAAAATGTGATGAGTCGGGACTTCAATAAGTTGAGCAAAAAAATGACTTTGCATTAGCCCCCAAGTACCATGGTGCATGCTGGCAGTGACATGGGACTTGTATATTCGATGTAATCTCAATTTGAACAATGTAGCCCCCAAGTGCCGGGTCGTAAGCCTGCAGTGACTTGGGACTATTTCCTCCATTGTGAAATAAATCATGCCCATTGATAAAAATAATAGCCGTTGCGCTAAAGCGACTTTGAAAACCTCAATCATAACACTGGTTATTGATAATCACAATAGAAATCCAACCATGTTGTCTATTCAAGACTTGAATAATATAATCCGGTATGAAAACCTCAATCATTCAATATTATCATGAAAATCCAGCCAGTTTTGGCTATTAAATATTTGAATACCTCATCGGTTGACAAGTAAATCCAGAGTTTAAATACCTGGCGGCTCTTGGCCGATGATGACTTAATGCGCAATCATTGTAAGCCGGAATTTTTATAACCCAGTGGCCTATAGCCCTTGAGAAAATCAATAATTGATAACCCTTTTGAGACACCAATTTCAGTTATGAGCTTGGACTGAAGCATTTATATAAGTCATAGTTCTGCAAATCCTGCACAGAGTTTAAACAACATATGCCCTGGCGACTTAACGTCAAGAGCCAGGGCAGGTAACCACCCAAATGTAGTCTTACCCTGCACATAAGTAGATCACAAGAGCCCTTGGTGGTTTGCCGTAGGGCAGGTCATAATACCTCACATATAACCACTATGATATTGAATTTGTACTGCTGGTTTACATGACCTGTGCAGTAAGGGTGATAACCCAATCCTTAGAAGCCAATGCTTCCACATAGATGATGATTGTCATAAGCTGGTGACTTATAGTCAAAAGTTAAGCCGGGTTAAGCATAAAACACTTATATACATTTGAGATATAATCTAAAAAAGGTCTCAAGTCAAACCCAAAATTGTTCGCAAAAAAGACTTAAAAAATTTAAGGCTTCTGATTCGTATACGATCAGAAAACCGTTCCAAAGGGGTTAAGCTAAGATTCGAATACGATCATATAGCCCCCAGTGGCTTTGGCATTGCCGATCAAGAGGGTACCGACAGCTATGTTCTCTTTGGTTCGAACGCAACCTATGTTTGAACAGGAAGCCCCCAAATGACCTTGAGAGTTGTTTAACGACGCTGATTCGAATACGATCCACGTCGGACCCAAAAGAGGTTAAGCTATGATTCGAATACGATCAAGAAGCCCCCTAGTGAGTTTGGCAGTGTGCCGATCAAAAGGGTTTCGATAGCTATGTTCTCTTTGGTTCGAATACGACCCATGTTTGAACAGGAAGCCCCCAAGTGACCATAATAAGATAAGCCGTAAGGCAGGATACCTATGTTTGAACTGCGCATCATGGCAGCAAGTTCTTTTTGGCAACCTTTAATTTTTCTTAGAACTCGAACTTGCGAGAAATTAATTCTTTTTGAACCGGAACTTTAAACCGGATTTGAAAGCTTCAAAAATTTGTGAGGGACAAATTTACCTTGAGCCGGATTTTGAACCGGATTTCAGAGCTTCAAAAGATTGTGAGGGACAAATTTACCCTGGGACGGCTTTTGAACTGGATTTGAGAGCTTCAGTGCTTTGTGGGAGAAAGATGTCTCTTGAATCGGATTTTAAACCAGAGTCCTTATTTTGAGCCGGAAATCTTCTAACGGCTTTTAAATTTTCATCGATCTAGCAGTAATCTTCGGGGCCCGGGTTATTTTTCCCTTCAATGACCCGGAGTTCTTGAATTCATTAAAAGCGGCTATTTTTGCCGAGTCATACCATTGTAGCCCTCGAGTCTCAAGACGACTCGAGGAGTTGGCTTGAGATTCTCCATATTTGACCATAGCAGAAGGTATACATCATTGGTGTTGATAGCATGATGTGAATCCACAGAAGGTTGAGGTGACTGCGGCGGGTTATAAACGATCCCGTATGAGCCGTGTCAGCAACTCGGCCAATGGTTCCTTCCAACTGGTTGTTTGAAGTTAACCAAACTATAGTGGCGGCAACTTGTGCACCTGCCCATTGAACCATCCAGTGCAGACGGCAGCTGATAATATATGATAATTTGCCTCTAATTTGTTGGAAGAAAACCGGGCTTCCTAAGTAGTGACTTGCTCATACCCAATAAACAGCTCATCTAGACAAGTGTGGCCCGGTGTGTCGATGTAGACCAGGCCGCGAGAGACGGACGGTAAAGACGACCATAACATCAGAGGCGGCATAGATAGATGAACTGGCCGTGGCGTTCTAAGCCGGTGCAGACGGGCAAGTTGTCCTTCTTGTTGTAAGCCGGCGTGGTCGCGAGAGGCGGACACGGCATTGTAAGCTGGTGCGGGAGTCCGTTGAGTAACGACGACCACCTGTGCCAAAAGATGTTGGCGTGCCTCCATCTCCGTGGTATAATATCACTTTTTGTCATAATTAATTGCCCTGCATAAACAATATTGCAGACCAAGGCAAAGATAAATTTGTTCTTTGACAAAAACAACATGTACTAATAAAATAAACTTAGGTGGATATCACCTATTGTGTTTAGGCCGAAAATAATCCGCCATGAAGTTGATGATCACCGGATGAAGCTGAAATCAATCACGGGTGAACCGGCCGCAGTGTGGTAATCCGCTATGGACAGGTAAATCGGCCGTGACATTTTTAATCGGTGCAGACGGGCCAGTCAAATGCAGGCGCAGTAAACCGCGCGAACGGGCAAGCCAGCCGCATCGTGTGGATGTAGAATGGACCATGGGGGCGGCGGCTTGCGCGCGTCCGTCGGTAGGCTTATGAGAGCAGGCGCGGCGTTGGAGCCCAGCGCGCGCAGGCGCGGACGGTCGAATTAGCCACATTGTGGTAGCCGGTGCAGGTGCTTGAGTTGGCCATGACGTTTAAACCGGTGCGAGCCTCATGTCGATGACATGATGTCACTTTTGTAGTGGACTTTGTCCTGCATAAAATATATTAAAAGACAGAGTAATTGTTCTCAAAAGAATTTATACATGCTAAAAATACTGAGAACATATAGCACCTGACTTATTTTCCGGATGAACGCGGATACTGGTATTGGATAAAGTTGGACATAGTCAGATGAAAAAGACATCCCACTGATGCACATCTAATTTTGTCTGATCTTGATTGGGACAGAACATTTAATATAAATGGCACTAGCACCAGGCTTCATGTGGAATACCATATCCATCAATCCCCGCTTTTCGTGTCAGTACCAATTATCCTTGGCCTTGATTTTCCATGTGGCTAGCCTTGACGGCCCCCCATTTTTTTATCTATCTCCACACTGATGGAGGCAGCAGGGTCAGCGTGACACAGGGCGGTTCAGCACCGGTCGGCTCAAGATGAGGGGCAGCAGCAGCGGCCGGCCATGGTGGAGCCGCAGCAGAGGTGCAACACGGCGAGTTGCGGTGGAGGTAGCGACAAGCCGACAACTCGGTGCGTGGCGGCGATTTGAGTAGAGGCCGGGGCAGCTGGAAACAGGCAGCCTAGGCGGTTGTTCACCGCGGTAGAGTCAACTTGTCGTCCCGGGCGGTTCGACAGCGGTGGAAACCATTCAAAGCTTGGCTGGAGAAGGGGTGGCTAAAACCTGGCACAACGGCAAAGAGTCACCTGCGAGCCGAGGACGTAGCCGAGGCGGAGACCACATCCATCCCTACTTCCGAGTCGTGGTCCGCTGGATCAACCCACGCCCGAGTCGTAGTCCCCTTTTTTTTATCATGATTTGCTTCCTGATGATGCCAACTTGGCTTGGCGACTTTGGACTCTTCACTTGAGGCTGTACCAGCAATACTTCGCAGAAAGGTATTAATCCATCACTTGTTAGCGAAACGTGCTCAAGCTAGCACTTTTTCCTTGAGTATAATCTTCAGGCCTCAAATATTGATATTTAATCCTGGTGACCTGACAGATTCAACAGCGGCTTATCTTGGTTGACTGCCCGTGACTTGCTTTACATGAGACGTACTAGTAGTAGTAGTACTTGATGACTGTTTCTATTTGACTTGGTCCTCACGCCATAAATTAACAGCGACATAGTACCACTGTTTGCTTCAGGACTTGATCCTTTGGCAGATCTCGTGTAAAAGCGCGGAGCAGCAAACACAACTTGACGGTTTGGGTAGAATAACTACAACAGAGATTTCTCGTCCGTCTTTGTGCAACCAACGATTGACAGATCATTGAAGAAACGCTGCCACCAAAATAATCCCTGACACGGACTCAGCGAATCCCTGATGAAACCCGAGGCTGACGCGCATCTCTCCGAATTAAGTCTTTCTTCATCCGGGAAATTATGAACTTCTCGATCCCTGGATGGGATCCCTTCAAGAACTCATCACCACCATGTGCAGGCCCTACGGTGGGCGCCAACTGTCGTGGAATTGTCACGGCAGATTACCTAGTGTGAGGACTTAGTCGCGAGGCCAATGCATCTATGTGGTAGCTTGAGAGGGGTTGAGCGGAATCGAAAGACGCAACACAAGACAATGATTTAGACAGCTTCAGGCCCCGGGAAACATCATCCGGTAATAACCCTACATGCTATTTGTGTCTAGATCTCATTATGCTCATGAGAGAGTCGCCGCATAAGCCGGCTCCCCCTTTGTGTCTAGCCCTAGATATTGTTTCTTGTTCCTTGTCCCTCTTTGGGGAGCCTTGCCCCTCCTTATATAAGTTGAAGGGGCGGCTTACATGTAGAGTCCTATTAGGATTAGAACTAACTTATTCTCTATTACAAGTTGGATACAAGTACGGGTCTTGCTTCCTCGTAAAGGAAATATTCCTCATGCCTTCTGTCTTAAGCCGGCTCACTATAATATGAGCCGGCCTACTGGGCCTTGGGCCTAATCTTCTATGTGACCCGCTGTCGGGGTCATCCGTGAGTCGTTTGCCAGTGAGCCGCCAGACTCGTGAGTCGCCAGTCCTCCGGCGGGTCATCGGTGAAGCGCCAAGTCCGGCCGGGTCATACTTCCGGCCGGGTCATACCGCGGGGTATATCCCCGACAGCTTGGATGAGATTTTACCATGTAATCGAGTTAGCTTTGTTAGGGTTTGGTCCCTAGTATCCATTATGTTCTAAGATTGATCTTGTTATGGCTTTGCCATGCTTAATGCTTGTCACTAGGGCCCGAGTGCCATGATTTCAGATCTGAACCTATTATGTTTTCATGAATATATGAGTGTTCTTGATCCTATATTGGAAGTTATAGTCACCTGCTACGTGTTATGATCCGGCAACCCTGAAGTGATAATAATCGGGACCACTCCCAGTGATGACCGTAGTTTGAGGAGTTCGTATATTCACTAAGTGATAATGCTTTGGTCCGGTTCTCTATTAAAAGGAGGCCCTAATATCCTTTAGTTTCCATTAGGACGCTGCTTCCACAGGAGGGTAGGACAAAAAATGTCATGCAATTTCTTTTCCATAAGCATGTATGACTATATTCGGAATATATGCCTACATTATATTAATGAACTGGAGCTAGTTCTGTGTCACCCTATGTTATAACTGTTGCATGATGAATGCCATCCGACATAATTATCCATCATTGATCCATTGCCTACGAGCTCGTTTCATATTGATCTTTGCTAAGTTACTTCACCATTGCCATTGTTACGATTGCTACAAAACTGCTACTGTTACATTTGCCACCATTACGTTACTTCCATACTACTTTGCCACTAAATACTTTGCTGCAAATATTAAGTCTTTCAGGTGTGGTTGAATTGACAACTTAGTTGCTAATACTTGACAATATTCTTTGGCTTCCCTTGTGTCAAATCAATAAGTTTGGGTTGAATACTCTACCCTCGAAAACTGTTGTGATCACCTATACTTGTGGGTTATCAAAGAGCATCAAGTGTTGATAGTTAACAAGACCACTAGTTTCAAGAAAAGAGCATGGGAAAGAAAGGGAACTTCAAGAAGAATGGCAAACAAGTTGCCACTCCCGTGAAGAAGCCCAAAGTTGGACCCAAGCCTGAAAATGAGTGCCTCTACTTCAAAGGAAATGGTTACTGAAAGTGGAACTGCCCCAAATACTTGGCGGATAAGAAGGATGGAAAAGTAAACAAAGGTATATTTGATATATATGTTATTGATGCGTACCGTAGTAGTATTCATAGTAGCCCCTGGGTATTTGATACCGGTTCAGTTGCTAAGATTAGTAACTCGAAACAGGAGTTGCGGAATAAACAGAGACTAGTTAAGGGCGAGGTGACGTTGTGTGTTGGAAGTGATTCCAAGGTTGATAAGATCACCATCGCACACTCCCTCTACCATCGGGATTAGTGTTGAACCTAAATAAATGTTATTTGGTGTTTGCGTTGAGCATGAACAAGATTAGACCGTGTTTATTGCAATACGGTTATTCATATAAGTCAGAGAATAATTGTTGTTCTATTTACATGAATAAAACCTTCTATGGTCATACACTCAATGCAAATGGTTCATTGAATCTCGATCATAGTGATACACATATTAATAATATTGATGCCAAAAGATGCAAAGTTGATAATGATAGTGCAACGTACTTGTGGCACTGCCATTTAGGTCATATTGGTGTAAAGCGCATGAAGAAACTCCATGCAGATGGACTTTTTGAATCACTTGATTATGAATCATTTGATACTTGTGGACCATGCATCATGGGCAAGATGACTGAAACTCCGTTCTTCAGAACAATGGAGCAAGCTAATGACTTATTGGAAATAATACATACCGATGTATGCGGTCCGATGAGTGTTGAAGCACATGGCGGGTATCGTTATTTTCTGACCTTCACAGATGATTTGAGTAGGTATGGGTATATCTATTTGATGAAACACAAGTCTGAAACATTTGAAAAGTTCAAAGAACTTCTGAGTGAAGTGGAGAATCATCATAACAAGAAAATAAAGTTTCTACGATCTGATTGTGGAGGCAAATATTTGAGTTATGAGTTTGGCCTTCATTTAAAACAATGTGGAATAGTTTCACAACTCACGCCACCTAGAAAACCACGGCGTAATGGCGTGTCTGAACATCGTAACCGCACTTTATTAGATATGGTGCAATCTATGATGTCTCTTACCGATTTACCACTATCTATTTGGGGTTATGCATTAGAGACAACTACATTCACATTAAATAGGGACCGTCTAAATCCGTTGAGAGGACACCGTATAAACTATGGTTTGGCAAGAAACCTAAGTTGTTGTTTTCTTAAAGTCTGGGGATGCGACGCTTATGTCAAAAGGCTTCAGCCTGATAAGCTCGAACCCAAAGCAGAGAAGTGCATCTTCATAGGATACCATGAGGAAACCTTTGGGTACACCTTCTATCATAGATCCGAAGGCAAGATCTTTGTTGCTAAGAATGGATACTTTCTAGAGAAGGAGTTTCTCTCGAAAGAAGTGAGTGAGAGGGAAGTAGAACTTGATGAGGTAATTGTACCTTCTCTTGAATTGGAAAGTAGTACATCAGAGAAAATGGTTCTTGTGATTCCTACACCAACTAGAGAGGAAGCTAATGATGATGACCATGAAACTTCAGATCAAGTTGCTACTGAACCTCTTAAGTTAACCAGAGCATGATCCGCACGAGAGTGGTACGATAACCCTGTCCTGGAAGTCATGTTACTAGACCATGGCGAACCTACGAATTATTAAGAAGCTATGATGAGACCAGATTCCGACAAATGGTTTGAGGCCATGAAATCTGAGATAGGTCCATGTATGAGAAAAAAGTGTGGACTTTGGTGGACTTGCCCGATGATCGGCAAGCCATAGAGAATAAATGGATCTTCAAGAAGAAGAATGACACTGATGGTAATGTTACTATCTACAAAGCTCGACTTGTCGCAAAAGGTTCTTGACAAGTTTAAGGGGTTAACTATGATGAGACCTTCTCACCCATATCGATGCTTAAGTCCGTCTGAATCTTGTTAGCCAGTGCCGCATTTTATGATTATGAAATCTGGCAAATGGATGTCAAAAGTGCATTCCTCAATGGATTTCTTAAAGCAGAGTTGTATATGATGCAACCAGAAGGTTTTGTCGATCCTAAAAGTGTGCAAGCTCCAGCGATCCATCTATGGAATGGTGCAAGCATCTCGGAGTTGGAATATACACTTTGATGAGGTGATCAAAGCATATGGTTTTATACAGACTTTTAGTGAAGCTTGTATTTACAAGAAAGTGAGTGGGAGATCTGTAGCATTTCTGATATTATATGTAGATGACATATTATTGATTGGAAATGATATATAATTTCTGGATAGCATAAAAGGATATTTGAATAAGATTTTTTCGATGAAAGACCTCGGTGAAACTGCTTATATATTGGCCATCAAGATCTATGGGGATAGATCAAGACACTTAATAGTACTTCCACAAAGCACATACCTTGACAAGATTTTGAAGAAGTTCAAAATGGATCAGTCAAAGAAAGGGTTCTTGCCTCTGTTTCAAGGTGTGAAGTTGAGTAAGACTCAAAGCCCGACCACGGCAGAAGATAGAGAGAGAATGAAAGTCATTCCCTATGCCTCAACCATAGATTCTATAAAGTATGCCATGTTGTGCACCAGACCTATTGTGTACCTTGCCATGAGTTTGGCAAGGGGATACCATAGTGATCCAGGAGTAGATCATTGGACAACGGTCAAAATTATCCTTAGTTACCTAAGAGGACTAAGGAAATGTTTCTTGGTTATGGAGGTGATAAAGAGTTCGTCGTAAAGGGTTACAGCGATGCAAGCTTTGACACCAATCTGGATGACTCTGAGTCTCAATCTGGATACATATTGAAAGTGAGAGCAATTAGCTAGAGTAGCTCCATGCAGAGCATTGTAGACATAGAAAAATTGCAAAATACATACAGAAATGAATATGGCAGACACGTTGACTAAAACTCTCCCACAAGAAAAACACGATCCTTAGTACTCTTTGGGTGTTAATCATACAATAATGTGAACTAGATTATTGAGTCTAGTAAACCCTTTGGGTGTTGGTCACATGGTGATGTGACCTATTGGTGTTTATCACATGGCGATGTCAACTAGATTATTGACTCTAGTGCTAGTGGGAGACTGAAGGAAATATACCTAGAGGCAATAAAAAAGTTGTTATTTTATATTTCCTTATTCATGATAAAAGTTTATTATTCATGCTCGCATTGTATTGATCGGAAACTTAAATACATGTGTGAATACATAAACAAATACCATGTCCCTAGTAAGCCTCTACTAGACTAACTCGTTGATCAAAGATGGTTAAAGTTTCCTAACCGTGGACATGAGTTGTCATTTGATAACGGGATCACATCATTAGGAGAATGATGTGATGTACAAGACCCATCAGTTAGCTTAGCATAATGATCGTTCAGTTTTATTGCTATTGCTTTCTTCATGTCAAATACATATTCCTTCGACTATGAGATTATGCAACTCCTGGATACCGGAGGAATACCTTGTGTGCTATCAAACATCACAACATAACTGGGTGATCATAAAGATGCTCTACAATTATCTCTGAAGGTATTTTTTGAGCTGGCATAGATCGAGATTAGGATTTGTCACTTCGAGTATCGGAGAGGTATCTCTCGGCCCTCTCAGTAATACACATCATAAGCTCGCAAGCAAATGACTCAGGAGTTAGTCACGAGGTAATGCACTATGGAACGAGTAAAGAGACTTGCCAATAACAAGATTGAACTAGGTATGAAGATACCATTAATCAGATCTTGGGCAAGTAACATACCGATGGACAAAGGGAATTGCGTATGTTGTCATAACGGTTCGACCGATAAAGATCTTCGTAGAATATGTAGGAACCAATATAGGCATCCAGGTTCCGCTATTGGTTATTGACCAAAGAGGTGTCTCGGCCATGTCTACATAGTTCTTCAACCCGTAGGGTCCGCACGCTTAAAGTTCGAGGACGATATAGTATTATATGAGTTATGTGATTTGGTGACCCAATGTTGTTTGGAGTCCTGGATGAGATCACGAACATGATGAGGAGTCTTGAAATGGTCAAAAGGTAAAGATCGATATATAGGATGATGGTATTCGGACACCGAAAGTGTTCCGGAGGGTACCTGGTACTTATCGGGTCACCGAAAAGGAGTTTCGGGCAACCCCGACAAAGATATGGGCCTTATGGGCCAAGAGAGGGAACACACCAGCCCACAAGGGGTATGTGTGCCCCTACACAGGCCAGCCCTATGAGGAGGAGAGGGAAAGAGGGGAGGGTATAAGGAAAGTGTGGAGTAGGACTCCCCCTTCCTTCCCTCTCACCCCTCTTTCCATTCCCCTTGTTTACACAAGAAAAGGGGGGGGGCAGGGCAAGGCAGGAGCCCTAGGGTGCATCTGGATGCCTTCCCTCCCCTCCCACCTATATATATGTGGGGAGGAGGCACCACACAAGGACACAAGATTGTCTTAGTCGTGCGCGGCGCTCCCGTCCACTGTTTACTTCCTCGGTCATATTTTCGTAGTGCTTAGGCGAAGCACTGCAAAGATCACATCACCGTCACCGTCACCATGTCGTCATGCTGACGGAACTCATCTACTACCTCGCCATCTTGCTGGATCAAGAAGGCGGAGGACGTCACCGAGCGGAACCTGTGCGGAACATGGAGGTGCCTGATACGTCTATTTTGCATCATGCTTTTATATCGATATTTATTGCATTATGGGTTGTTATTACACATTATGTCACAATACTTATGGCTATTCTCTCTTATTTTACAAGGTTTATCATGAAGAGGGAGAGTGCCGGCAGCTGGGATCCTGGTCTGGAAAAGGAGCAAATATTGGAAACCTATTCTGCATAGATCCAAAAGTCTTGAAACTCCATGAAAGTCATTTTTGGAATTAATAAGAGTTATTGACCAAAGAAAGTACCAGAGGGGCCCACACCCTGGCCACGAGGGTGCCCCCCCTACAGGGCGCGCCCCCTGTCTCGTTGGCCCCCTGTTGGCCCTCGGGTGCCCATCTTCTGCTATATGAAGTATCTTACCCTAGAAAAAATCATAAGCAAGCTTACGGGACGAAACTCCACCACCACGAGGCGGAACCTTGGCGGAACCAATCTAGGGCTCTGGCGGAGCTGTTCTGCTGGGGAAACTTCCCTTTGGGAGGGGGAAATCATCACCATCGTCATCACCAACGATCCTCTCATTGGGAGGGGGTCAATCTCCATCAACATCTTGACCAGCACCATCTCCTCTCAAAACCCTAGTTCATCTCTTGTATCCAATCTTGTATCAAAACCACAAATTGGTACCTGTGGGTTGCTAGTAGTATTGATTACTCCTTGTAGTTGATGCTAATTGGTTTACTTGGTGGAAGATCATATGTTCAGATCCTTAATGCATATTAATACTCCTCTGATCATGAACATGAATATGCTTTGTGAGTAGTTACATTTGTTCCTGAGGACATGGGTGAAGTCTTGCTATTAGTAGTCATGCGAATTTGGTATTCGTTCGATATTTTGATGAGATGTATGTTGTCTCTCCTCTAGTGGTGTTATGTGAACGTCGACTACATGACACTTCACCATTATTTGGGCCTAGAGGAAGGCATTGGGAAGTAATAAGTAGATGATGGGTTGCTAGAGTGATAGAAGCTTAAACCCTAGTTTATGCGTTGCTTCGTAAGGGGCTGATTTGGATCCACTAGTTTCATGCTATGGTTAGGTTTACCTTAATACTTCTTTTGTAGTTGCAGATGCTTGCAATAGGGGTTAATCATAAGTGGGATGCTTGTCCAAGAAATGGCAGAACCAAGCACCGGTCCACCCACATATCAAATTATCAAAGTACCGAACGCAAATCATATGAGCGTGATGAAAACTAGCTTGACGATAATTCCCATGTGTCCTCGAGAGAGCTTTTCTCATTATAAGAATTTGTCCAGGCTTGTCCTTTGCTACAAAAAGGATTGGGCCACCTTGCTGCACCCTATTTACTTTCATTGCTTGTTAACCGTTACAAATTATCCTATCACAAAACTATCTGTTACCTACAATTACAGTGCTTGCAAAGAATACCTTACTGAAAACCACTTCTCATTTCCTTCTGCTCCTCATTGGGTTCGACACTCTTACTTATCGAAAGGACTACGATAGATCCCCTATACCTGTGGGTCATAAAGACTCTTTTCTGTAGCCGTTGCCGGGGAGTGAAGTGCCTTTGGTGAGTGGAACTTGGTAAGGAAACATTTATATAGTGTGCTGAAATTTTCTGTCACTTGTTACTATGGAAACTAATCCTTTGAGGGGCTTGTTTGGGGCATCTTCGCCCCGACCAGTGGAGCAAAGAGTTGCTCCTCAACCTACTGAACCTACTAAAAATGTTTACTTTGAGATTCCTTCAAGTATGATAGAGAAGCTGCTAGCTAATCGCTTTGTAGGAGATGGAACGTTGCATCCCGATTTACACCTTATCTACGTGGATGAAGTTTGTGGATTATTTAATCTTGCAGATATACCCGATGATGTTTTCAAGAGGAAGGTCTTCCCTTTATCTTTGAAGGGATATGCATTGACATGGTATAGGCTATGTGATGATACGAGATCTTGGAACTATAAACGATTGAAGTTGGAATTTCACCAGAAGTTCTATCCTATGCATCTTGTTCATCGTGATCGTAATTACATATATATTTTCTGGCCTCGTGAAGGATAAAGCATCGCTCAAGCTTGGGTGAGGCTTAAGTCAATGTTATATTCATGCCCCGATAATGATCTCTCAAGAGAAATGATTATTCAAAAAATTTATGCTCAGCTTTCTCTCAATGATCGCACAATGCTTGATACTTCCTGTGTTGGTTCTTATATGCTAAAGACTATTGAATTCAAGTGGGATTTATTGGAAAGAATTAAACGGAACTCTGAAGATTGGGGCTCCGATGATGGTAAGGATTCATGTATGACACCTAAGTTTGATTGTGTTAAATATTTTATGGATACCGATGCTTTTCGTGGATTTAGTGCTAAATATGGACTTGACTCTGAGATAGTAGCTTCTTTCTGTGAATCTTTTGCTACTCACGTTGATCTTCCTAAGGAGAAGTGGTTTAAATATAATCCTCCCACTGAAGTAAAAGTAGTTGGACCTATTACAGTCTAAGAAAAGACTATCACTTATAATGATCCTATTGTTCCTACTACTTACGTTGAGAAACCCCCTTTTCCCGTTAGAATAAAGGATCATGCCAAAGCTTCAACTGTGGTTCGTAAGAGTAATACTAGAACATATACACCTCCTAAGCAAATTAAAGTTGAACCTAGTATTGTTATGGTTAAAGATCTCTTGGATGATAATATAGATGGGCCTGTTATTTACTTCTGTGAACAGGCTGCTAGTATTGCTAGACCAGATGCTAAGATACATAGACTTGTTGTAGGCATGCCTGTTATTTTTGTTAAAATAGGAGATCATTGTTATCATGGCATATGTGATATGGGTGCTAGTGCTAGTGCAATACCTATTTCCCTATATAATGAAATTATGCATGATATCGCACCCGCTGAAATAGAAGGTATTGATGTTACTATTAAGCTTGCCAATAGAGATACTATTTCACCAGTTGGGATTGTTAAGATGTTGAAGTCTTGTGTGGGAAAGTGAAATATCCTGCTGATTTTCATGTTCTTGGTACCCCACAAGATGACTTTTGTCCCATTATATTTGGCAGACCCTTCTTGAATACTGTTAATGCTAGGATTGATTGCAAAAAGGATGTTGTTACAATTGGCTTAGGGGATATGTCTCATGAGTTTAATTTTGCTAAGTTTCATAGACAACCCCATGATAAAGAATTGCCTAGTAAGGATGAAATTATTGGTCTTGCTTATATTGTCGTGCCTCCTACTGATCCGTTAGAACAATATTTGCTAGACCATGAAAATGATATGTTTATGAATGAAAGAAGGGAAATAGATGAAGTATTCCCTCAACAGGGTCCTATTCTGAAACACAACTTACCTGTTGAAATCCTAGGGGATCCCGCCCACCCAAGGGTGATCCCGTGTTTGAGCTCAAACCTTTACCTGATAATCTTAAATATGCTTATCTTGATGAAAAGAAGATATATCCTGTTATTATTAGTGCTAACCTTTCAGAGCAAGAAGAGGAAAGATTATTGAAAACTCTGAAGAAGCACTGTGCTGCTATTGGATATACTCTGGATGATCTTAAGGGCATTAGTCCCACTCTATGCCAACACAAAATTAAATTGGACGAAGGCTCCAAACCAGTTAGAGATCCTCAACGATAGTTAAATCCTAAGATGAAAGAAGTGGTAAGAAAGGAAATACTGAAGCTCCTTGAGGCAGGTATAATTTACCCCGTTGTTGATAGTGATTGGGTAAGTCATGTCCATTGCGTCCCTAAGAAGGGAGGTATTACTGTCGTTCCTAATGATAAAGATGAATTGATCCCGCAAAGAATTATTATAGGTTATAGGATGGTAATCGATTTCCGTAAATTAAATAAAGCTACTAAGAAAGATCATTACCCTTTACCTTTTATTGATCAAATGCTAGAAAGACTATCCAAACATACACATTTCTGCTTTGTAGATGGTTATTCTGGTTTCTCTCAAATACCTATGTCAGCGGACGATCAATCAAAAACTACTTTTACTTGCCCTTTCGGTACTTTTGCTTATAGATGTATGCATTTTGGTTTATGTAATGCGCCTGCTACCTTTCAAAGATGCATGATGGCTATATTCTCTGACTTTAGTGAAAAGATTTGTGAGATATTCATGGATGACTTCTCCGTTTATGGATCCTCTTTTGATGATTGCTTGAGCAACCTTGATCAAGTTTTGCAGAGATGCGAAGACACTAGTCTCGTCTTGAATTGGGAAAAGTGCCACTTTATGGTTAATGAAGGCATTGTCTTGGGGCATAAAATTTCTGAAAGAGGTATTGAAGTTGATAAAGCTAAAGTTGATGCTATCGAAAAGATGCCATGTCCCAAGGACATAAAAGGTATAAGAAGTTTCCTTGGTGTCACGCCCAATATGCGACCCTATCCAAAAGGAACTCGAATGTCCCACCAAGGATAGACCCGCATATTGAAACACTTTTGCAAAGTGGATATCATTACATCAACATTACATAATAGGTAGGGAGACATACATAAGGCATACAATGCCACACGAATACAACATCATCTTACGAGAGCAACATCCAACTAAGGATGAAACACAAACAGAAGCTCAAACAACATCCACCCTGCTAGCCCAGGCTGCCGACCTGGAACCTATCCCCTGATCGAAGAAGAGGCAGAAGAAGAACTCCAAACAAGCAAACATCACTCTCACGTCATGATCATCACAAAACCTGTACCTGCAACAGTTTTTGTAGTAATCTGTGAGCCACGAGGACTCAGCAATCCCATTACCATGGGTATCAAGACTAGCAAAGCTTAAAGGGAAAGGAAGGGGTAAAGTGGTGAGGTTGCAGCAATGACTAAGCATATATGGTGGCTAACATACACAAATAAGAGCGAGGAGAGAGCAAGCGGAACGGTCGTGAAGCTAGCAATGATCAAGAAGTGATCCTGAACTCCTACTTACGTCAAACATAACCCAAAACCATGTTCACTTCCCGGAGTCCGCCGAAAAGAGACCATCACGGCTACACACGCGGTTGATGCGTTTTAATTTCGGATCTGGTGTCAAGTTATCTACAACCGGACATTAACAAATTCCCATCTGCCACATAACCGCGGGCACGGCTTTCGAAAGTTTATACCCTGTAAGGGTGTCCCAACTTAGCCCATGATAAGCTCTCGCGATCAACAAAGGATATACCTTCTCCCAGGAAGACCCGATTAGTCTCGGAATCCCGGTTTACAAGACATTTCGACAATGGTAAAACAAGACCAGCAAGACCGCCCGATGCGTCGACAATCCCGATAGGAGCTGCACATATCTTGTTCTCAGGGCAACACCGGATGAGAAATCCGTACAACTAAAACCAGACCTCAAGTTTCCCTGAAGGGGCGCTGCAAAGGGCTCTAGTTCGGACCAACACTTAGACAAGCATTGGCCCGGGGGGGGGGGCTATAATAAAGATGATCCTTGGGTTAATTACTCCCAAGGGAAATGTAGGTGGTGGTGAGGCAAATGGTAAAACCAATGTTGGGGCTTGCTAGAGGAGTTTTATTCAAAGCAAGCTGTCAAGGGGGTCCCATAAATCACCCAACCGCGTAAGGAACGCAAAATCCGGGAACATAACACCGGTATGACGGAAACTAGGGCGGCAAGAGTGTAACAAAACACCAGGTATAAGGCCGAGCCTTCCACCCTTTACCAAGTATATAGATGCATTAATAATATAAGAGATATTGTGATATCCCAAAATAATCCTGTCCGTCATGGAGCAATCTTCAACTTCACCTGCAACTAGCAATGCTATAAGAGGGGTTGAGCAAAGCGGTAACATAGCCAAGCAACGGTTTGCTAGGAAGGGTGTCAAAGGTTAGAGGTTCATGGCAATATGGGAGGCTTGATAAATAGGTGATAGGTAGCGCAACATAGCGATAGAACGAAGCAACTAGCATAGCAATGATAGTAGTGAGATCCAGGGTAGCGGTCATCTTGCCTGAAATCCCGCTAGGAAGAAGAACGAGTCCATGAAGAAGACGAACGGGAGTAGTCGAACGAATCCTCACAATCGCAACATTACGGGAACTAAGAAGCAACACCAGAAAGAAACGAACAACATGGTAAATGCACAAGCATAAACATGACATGATGCACAAACAAGTATGATGCATGTCCGATTTAATAAGGCATGGCATGGCAAACTGCAACACACAATACTACAAATTAAATGGAGCTCAATATGCAACGAGTTGCATATTGACAAAACCCCACATTGACATATTTAGTTTAATCTCGTTTAAGCTACAAAACAATACTAAATGTTGTTAAACATGGCAAGAGGTGAAACATAATTAAAATACACTATCTATGCAAGTTTAAATGAGGCCGGAAACAACAAACAACAATTCCGGTAAATCCTCATGTCATATAGCAGTTTTAAAGCAAACAACAATTTTAAACATTTTAAATGTTGTTATCATGATGCAGATGACATATGCAAGTTTTTATGCAATTTTATGAAAATGTTGACATGAGAATGTTATGAAGCATTTGGTCACCATGGCGGATCGAAACGGGGTGCCACGACAATGACAATGAAAATGGCGCCACGGCAACATTCCGATGATCCGACAACTCGTGGAGATGTCGGTGCAAGAGGGAGTGTGGATGTGCGGAACATGCAAAAGATGGTGGGGTGATCCCGGATACCGGGTTCCCACGTGTCGACGGCATGGCCACCGAGGAGGAACGTGCAATGATAGCTCGGACGCGGGTCGAACATGAGCATCTCATACAACATGCATTCATTCATGGGCGTCGTCTCGGGGTTATACCTTCGAAGCATGCATTTTGGAGCGGTTCGATCTCGTCGAGGGAAGTAGTGGTACTCGCGGGTCGTAGTGGAAGTAGTTGTACACGGCGACGGTAGTCGTACACGAGTTGTAGTCCAACTTGACGGAGCCAATGTCCTCGAGGGTAGTCGTGGTACTTGGGGTCTTCGGACTTGCCGGTCTCGGTTCTTGCGAGGGTAGTCGAACTTGAAGGGTCGTCAATGTCGCGGCACGTGGCGTCCATGTGGTCTCCGAGAAACTTGACAGACCGGTTGCTCCGAGTCCTCGGTCCTCATGCTACTTGCCAAAATCCAAGAGGGTCTTGGCAAGATCCAGAACAACACAAAAGGCCTTGGTTGATAGCGTTCAAAAGGACACGATGAACTGGTCACCTCCGACGGCGGCAGGTTTCGTAGATGGGGTGCTCGCAGGGGTGGTAGATGCATGGGGCAAGGGCAGTAGGAGGTCAACGCGCACGACCGGATTGAGCCTTGCTCGATGTAGCGGGCGCATGGGAGAGGGCAGCGCGATGCAGAGCGGGGCGCATCTGGACTTGACGGGGCAACGAGGATCGGGCGGAGGTGTCCGAATCCAAGGCGGGGAGGCGCGACAGGAAGCAGGGGCGGCTGGTCAGCAGGGCAAGGACGACAGCGAGCTAGGTCACTGGAGCGGTTGGGCAGGAGGCGCGAAGAGCAGCAGGTGCGTGCAAGGCGAAACAGGAGAGGTCGCCGGCAGGGTAGGAGAGCAAGGGGAACACGGGCTCCTGGTGGAGCTCATCAGCGACGGCTGTCACCGGCACGGCGCGGCAAGGTGCGGGTGGCGATGGAACTTGATGGCGAGGCGGAGGACGAACACGAGCCGTGGGTCATCGTGGCTGATGGAGGCCGACGAGGTGCGCGGGTGCCGTGGCGGGAAGGCGGCGGGTCTCCAGGCGGTTGAGGCCAAACGGAGAAAGGAGGGGGCGCGGGCACGGTGCGGCAAGGGACAGGAGGAGGCGATGGGTATCGGGCACTGGTATGAGGGGCTCCTCCCCTGTGGCGGCGCTAGAGGGAGGGGATCGAGAGAATGGGGACGGGCTGAGCGAGGGGCTAGGGTTTAGGTAGGTTGCAGCTGGGCCTTGGGCCAAATGGGCTGCGGGGAAGCAGGCCGACTTGGCTGCTGGGCTCTCTTCTCTCTCTCACTCTAAAGAAAAAAACAAAATATAGACAAGAAATAAAAGAAAGGGAGGTTAGGGGAAGAAGTTGGACACGCGGATAATTTCCTCGGACTCACAAAAATGAGCTTGATCCAAGGAAATAGAAGTTGGCACGAATGCAAGATTTAAATTCAAACTCATTTGAATTTAATTCAAAAGGTTTGAACCAGAACAAGGTTTTAGAAGTGTCCAAAAATGTTGGGAATTTTGGTGGAGATTGGAAAAGTGAAGAAACAAATTATGGGAAAAGTTCAGGCCAAGGGTTTAGATAGAAAGGCATGGGATTCGTTTGCAAGTGTGTTATGGTTAATTCCAAAACAATGGAATATTAGTTTTATAGCTCCCTAATAATATTGCGAGGATATATGTTATAAAGAGAAATCACCATGTGCATATCCCTCGATTTGAATGGACCAAAGATCCATACAGTTTATTTAGTTGAGTTTTAAAAAGGGGTGCAATATGCCATGATGCAATGCACATGAAGCAATGAGATGAAAAGTCTGACATGAACAAAATGCAAAACAAAGACAAAAACCCAACCACGAAGGAAATAATCATATCGCATCTCCGGAAAAGGCAAGAGTTGGAGTTACGAATATGGAAAGTTGTATCCGGGGCGTTAGAACACTCCACCACTACGAGAGGATCTCGTCCCGACATCTAGGATGGCACCAGAGAGAAAAGGAAGAGGAAGATAAGAGGTAAACTAAGTTGCTTCTTTGACGAATGAGTGAAACCACGAACCTTGAAAGTTTGAAGAGTTGAAAGAAAGAACACAACAGAGTTGAACACAATTGAGAGCACTCCAGTAGAAAAGAGAACCAAGGAACACCATGTGAACCTTGGAGGTTGCAAAGCTATGAATGACGAGCACAATGGATAGGAAGGAATTGAAACCACACTGGTTGAAACGAGATAAACAAGGAACAAGGAAGAACAAGTTCGGACAACACTCCAGTTGAAAAGAGATGCAAGACTTGATAAGATGAAAAGAACTTGAAAAGAGGACACGACACTCCGGTTAAATGGATAAGCATGAAAAGAACACGATCTTCACAATTCGAGATGATGAGCAAAGAGAGCAACATCACATTGCCTTCGAAAGAAGGAATAGAAGATAGATCATTGGAATAACAGAATGGAGTAAAAAAATGCCAACTTCTGCCACAAATGAGCTTGGAAAGCACCCTTCCAAGAAGGTTATAACGGAGTTGTTTGAAAACCAACAACGAAAAGAATAAGCTTGTAGTGGGCTTATGGAAACATCTCAACACTTGAGGTGAAATTCTGCCACTAACGAAAAACAATTGCTTGTTTGAGATCAAAGAAGAGATGAAAACTTCTTTCGCCGAGAAGAGAAGGAGAAACTTGGATCATTAATAAGCACCATAATTAGCAACATTCCTTAGGGAAGGCTTTAGGTGAAATCTTTACCAAGATAACTCCAATGGAGGGATTAAAGATAGAGATAGCGCAAACTTGAGAAGGTATTGATGGGACCACCGGTGGGATTTGGAAACAACGAATGAATTGATATGATAACAAAGGAAGTGAAATCTTGAACGAAGCACCGTAAAAATTGGAAAAGAGAGTAGCAAGGGCACAATTCACCGGAAAGAGTTTGGAAACGAATGAAGATATTTGAAGGGATTTAGATCCATGATAACAAAGAGAAGATGGACTGATTAGAGGATATTTGAACGATTCACCGGTAAGATTTGGAGAACTATAGCTACACGCTGAGAATGAAGAATTATGACATGATGGCCTACGGAGGAAAGAAATGGAAACAACTCATGAAATGCTCCAATTGGGTGAAAAGAATTCTCACAATCGAAAATAATTACGAGAGGATGGCATCAAGCTTGAACTACACATCTTTGTAGGAACGGGTCAGGATTCAAGAGGAACTTTTTTCCGGTCTTCAAAATCCGAGAATGACAATGAGAAACACCACCATGAATTGTTGAGACACTCCGGGATGAAGAAGAATAGAAATGATGAACCCACGATGAAAATATTCTGAAAGCGATCTTGGAGAAGGAATATGACTGATGAAAATTCATTCTTACGTCAAACTTCGAAAGACTTTGGGAATCGCTCCGGATAAATTAGAAGAGTCAGGTAAAATCCTGGGAAAAGACCTGTGGGTTAGGGCCCACTCAAAAGAAAACATCGTTGAACAATTTTAAATAGAGGTTGCATCGGTTGAATTAAATGGCTTGAATGAGATAACAACCTCAAAATATCTTGAACGGATTGAGAATGGAAACACAAGTCTTGTGAGATATTTTCAGCACTCCAGAACAAATGAATAGGAAGAAGTGAATGATTAAGAGGTGCATCGGCATGAGAAAGCATTAGAAACGAGGAAAGGAATATGATGAAAATCTAAAGCTTGAATTGGATCCACCGGAGAAGAAACAACAATGAAGGATGATGAGCTTGAAACTGTTGAGCATCTTCATGGGAAATCATCGGATAAGAACATTGAAAGAAAAGAACGAAGAGACTTCCCACAAATAAAAGGATACATGATTAAGAAATCTGAGTCCTTGAAGAAAAAGGGTGGGAGGGCGGGAAAACAAAGGCAACTTGGGGATGGATGAAACAAACACCGGTGAGAAAACTTAGAGTTGATCTTGCGGATGTTGAAAATGATCGGATCCACTTGAGGAGAAGCACACCGGTTGGTAAAAAAAATTGACATGACAATCTCGATGATCAAAAGGATTAGTACTCCCATAGAAATATGAGAACACCGCTTGAAAGGTATGGAATCAACACTTGACATTGAAGCAACTCAAATACCACAACTCAAAACAAAACAAGGATTTGGCTTGCAGAATAAGCCGGAACAAATACATATGATAGAGATTTACCCAATCCCATATCAGGAATCTGTCGGAAAGATAATCTAGGAGCTACTTGAATTCCCACCTATAAACTCCTGAAACTTTCTGGTTATGCAATCTGGTGTTGGGGATACAGGGGAAGCAATATATCTCACCCAAACTAACAATCCCTACATCCAGCTGTATCCATCCGTCAACACATAACCAAGAAAACTCCGGAAATTGTGTACCTCAACCTTCGAAAAGCATCTGTTATACGAGTTATGGCAATACTCCCGAACTCCCCAGTACTGGGTGGCGTCGAGGTTATCTCACCAACAACTGCATAAAAGAGATTTTCGATGTCAGCAAAACTCAGGTATTCCAGAACTGCAACAATAAAATTGTGACGACAACACCTCGGAGCTCAACTCCCCGGGTCACTGCCACATAAAAGACAGGAGGCACCAAGAACAATGTTCTCGTCACAAAACCATCGGAACGATTCCAAGATGCCCCCGTGATCCTAAAAAAATAGTGAAATTTGAGGAGAGGAAAGTCAAAACATCTACGTCAGGAGACCTCACCAGAGTGACGAAAGGACTGAGGAGTAAAAAGAATTCCTACTCTCCGATATATATAATACTAAGAGTCAAAATAGTTTTCTTCTAGACTCAACAACGACCAACAATCAAGGGGCTCCTATGGTCGGTCGAGGCTCTGATTACCAACTTGTCACGCCCAATATGCGACCCTATCCAAAAGGAACTCGAAGGTCCCACCAAGGATAGACCCGCATATTGAAACGCTTTTGCAAAGTGGATATCATTACATCAACATTACATAATAGGTAGGGATACATACATAAGGCATACAATGCTACACGAATACTACATCATCTTACGAGAGCAACATCCGACTACGGATGAAACACAAACAGAAGCTCAAACGACATCCACCCTGCTAGCCCAGGCTGCCGACCTGGAACCTATCCCCTGATCAAAGAAGAAGCAGAAGAAGAACTCCAAACAAGCAAACATCGCTCTCGCGTCATGATCATCGCAAAACCTGTACCTGCAACTATTGTTGTAGTAATCTGTGAGCCACGAGGACTCAGCAATCCCATTACCATGGGTATCAAGACTAGCAAAGCTTAAAGGGAAAGGAAGGGGTAAAGTGGTGAGGTTGCAGCAGCGACTAAGCATATATGGTGGCTAGCATACGCAAATATGACCAAGGAGAGAGCAAGCGGAACGGTCGTGAAGCTAGCAATGATCAAGAAGTGATCCGGAACTCCTACTTACGTCAAACATAACCCAAAACCGTGTTCACTTCCCGGACTCCACCGAAAAGAGACCATCACGGCTACACACGCGGTTGATGCGTTTTAATTTCGGATCTGGTGTCAAGTTATCTACAACCGGACATTAACAAATTCCCATCTGCCACATAACCGCGGGCATGGCTTTCGAAAGTTTATACCCTGCAGGGGTGTCCCAACTTAGCCCATGATAAGCTCTCGCGATCAATGAAGGATATACCTTCTCCCAGGAAGACCCGATCAGTCTCGGAATCCCGGTTTACAAGACATTTCGACAATGGTAAAACAAGACCAGCAAGACCGCCCGATGCGCCGACAATCCCAATAGGAGCTGCACATATCTCGTTCTCAGGGCAACACCTGTCAGGACCCCGACTCAATGTCACATCGATCTAGCCTGTAGCACCTCATATCACTTTGCGGCCTCACGCACGGTATCCCCACGGGTGTCGCCTTACCCTTGCCCGGGACCGTTTGCGTCTTTTGGCTCACGTATATGATAGTGTCGCTAGCATCCATATGATAAGGAGCCCGGGCTGACATGACTAGTCGTAAACCCAAAGTGGCACAGACTTACAGGGACAGGCATTCATGACCCAGCCTCGAACGTGTCGATCAACAGCAAGTGGGTCCGGGCTGTAGCACTGGGCTAGCAGGACTCCGGTAAACCGGGCTGTAGCGGGCTAACAGGACTCCGGTACTCAATGCGTGACATTTCCCCGAAGGGACAGACACCGGAACGAGGAAGGACACATGCCGGCCAGCCTAAGTGTTCCAGAGCAGTAGCAAGCTACCATGGCTCAGCGGTAACACTAGGAGACATTTCCCGGTAAGAGAGGCTACTAAAGATAAACAACTAGATAGTCAGATCCCACACATACCAAGCATTTCAAACATACACACAATATGCTCGATATGTGTAAATACAACGAAGCATCACAACATGACTCTATGACACAAGTACTTTATTTAAGGCTCAGAGAGCCATACATAACATACACAAAGGTACGGGTCACACGACCCAGCATTCAAGTCATACAGTCATACAAACCATCAGCGGAAGAAAACTCGTCTGAGTACAGACAACTAGTAAAATAAAAGAGGCTTGGAAAGCCTAGCTATACTACGTGGTCCTTCACAAGCTCAGGATCACCACCTGGGCCTTTAGCCTACTCGTTGATGTCAACGTCTACGTAGAACCCATCAGAAGGGGTTGCAGTGTCTTTTGTAAAAAGTAATTATAGCAACATGAGTACAAAGGTACTCAGCAATACTTACATCAGAACCTACATACATGCATATTATCAAGAAGGGTTGGTGGGGTTATTGCAGCAAGCCAGCTTTGACTCTTGGTTAGGCTAACCTACGAGACTCCAATTTGAAATGGTTTTGCGCACACGAGTCCATTACTCACCACTTCAATACACTACCGAGGATCCACCTCCGTCTCCCTACGGAAGAGCCATCCTCGGCACTCACACTTATCTTGAGGCTTTTAGTAGTTTCCATTTACTTGTCTATGAACTGTATAGGCAACCAAGTAGTCCTTTACCGCGGACGCGGCTATTCGAATAGATCATGATAACCCTGCAGGGGTGTACTTCTTCATACACGCTCTCACCACTTACCGTCGTTTACACGACATGTACTCAGCAACCTTCAAGCGGAAGCCCAACGTGGGTGTCGGCCACGACCTACCTAACCACCTAAGCCTCCAGTCCAGGTTTATCGCCTATCCAGGTTCCATCCGCAGGGAGTCCGGCCGAGGTTTCCCATACGGCCCCGAACGATGTGAACAGGGTTCCCGAGATACCTAACGGGTATTCGGTACACCCAGCCACGTACCTACCGCATCACAGCCCACCCCTACGGTCAGCGCTGTCCACGGCCTCCAGTAGGCTACAAACACCAGAAACTACTTGCAACTCCTGGATGGAGAACTAGGGTGAATAAGAAGCCGAGAGGGTCCATTGGTTTCGGGCCCAATGCATGGTAGTAGCTGATTCTTAAATCACACATACAGATCTTAGTGCTTAAGGTCGGCTTTAATGAAACAACCCACCATGTACTCCTACATGGCCTCTCATCGATACCTTTACCAAAACATGTTCACCACACCACTCTCATTACCGACATAAACATTTCACTCTAGCCCATCACCCAGATGAACCAGACCTGACACGACTCTAAGCATAGCAGGCATAGCAAGGTAGGAACAACACATACATATGGCTCAATCAACTCCTACACATGCTAGTGGGTTTCATCTAGTTACTGTGGCAATGACAGGTCATGCAGAGGAAATGGGTTCAACTACCGCAGCACATAGCAGTTTGAAATGCGTTGTCTTAATGCAGTAAAAGAGAGCAGGAGCGAGAACATGGGGTTGTATCGATATGATCAAATGGTTGGTTGCTTGCCTGATGGTTTGATGCATTGATACGGTTCTTCGTTAGGGTAATCACGGTACTCCTCGGAGGCAGATCCTGCCGTAAAGAACACCGATACACAACCATTACCAAACAATGTGCAACAATATGATGCATGCATGAAACATAGCAATATGAGTGTGTTGGGCTAATGCAACTAAGACCAGAAGGGTTTGAACCAATTTGAATCAAAGATTCAAATTTCAAACTCAAACATGGCCTTTTAAAGTGCTTTTCCTTGTTCTAAATTAAACATCAGGTTAACTTGTTTAATCATGCATGAAAATAGTACAGATGGATAGATTGGATTTTTCTGATCATTTTTCATATATAATTTGTCTGATTTGGAGTTACAGAATAAAAGTTATGAATTTTTAAAGTTTAAACTATATTCTGGAATTTCCTATATTAGAATAATTCCAGAAAATCATTTATTGCGTCAGCCTGACGTCAGTGTGACGTCAGCAGGTCAACGGAACACGTCTGGGTCAAACCTGACAGTGGGTCCCGCGTGTCAGGGTGATTAAGTTAATTAGAGATTAATTAAAACTAAACCTGTTTAATTAACAGGGCTGGGCCCCACCTGTCATTGACTCAGGGGAGTTAACCAGGGCCCACTCGTGGTCAAACCCGGGTCGGCTGCACCGGCATTTAGCCGCCGGCGAGCCCGACGCGGCGGCGGAAGTGATTTTTGCCGTTCCGGCAACCAAACGAGCAGCGGAGGCCACCGGAGAGGAGCTGAGGTCGTGCCGCAGCTCTTGGTGGAGTCCGTTGGGGTCGGGGTGGCCGGAGTTGGCGCTGGCGACGACTTTGGCAGCCATCGGAGTTCGGCCAAAGTCGAACTTGTCGCTAGGGGGATCGGTGAGGTGCGGGGAGTGCACGGTTGGGCCTAACGCAGCGTAGTGAGTGCGTTGGACACCGCGGGTTGGCCGGAGGATGGCCGGGAGCACGTCGGCGACGAGATCCGCGGCGGTGCGTGCGTGTGATCTTCGTGCGGTGGCTGCACGGCTCGGGAAAGAGGGAGAGAGGGTCGGAGGGGTAGCTAGGCTCACAGCGCTCCCGTAGAGGCCACCGGCGAGGTCGGGGACGAGCTGAGGCGGCGACGGCGTTGAAGGGGATCTCCGGCGACGGCGAGCTCGGGCAAGGTCGGTTCGGTGGTCTCGGGCCGCACGAGCACACGAGGCTCGGCTAGCTCGATGAAGTGGACGGCGGCGGAGCTCCTGGACACAGTGGCACGGCGTGGGGTTGACGGAGGGCGTGGCGGCGATGGCGTCGGCCATGGCGTGGGAGAGCGAGGGAGAGGAGCTGGAGAGGAGAGGGGGTGTCTAGGAGGTTCGGGGGAGAGAGGGAAGCCGATTCACGGCGTTAGCCGGGCGAGGGAGGCGACGAGGCGGCGAGCAGGTGCGTGGCACCCATGCGGTGCTCGCCGTCGAGCACCTACCTGCCTGCCTGGCCGGCAAGCAGCTCGCTGGCGCGATGCTGGGCTGGGCCGGCAGGTGGGCTGGGTGCTGGGCGCCAGGTAAGCTTTTTCCATTTTCTTTCTGTTTCTGTTTTTTTTAATACTTCTGCAACTTTGTTGAATTAAATAAAATACTTAGGCAACTCCAAAAATCACCAAACTATTCCTGGACCATAGTTGGATTATTTCCAACATGAAACATTTTAGTTTGGAGTTATTTGAGCATTTAAATATTTCATATAATTTTAAATGCCCAAATTCAAATACTTATGATTTAATTCAAAAACCCTAGGATGGCCTAGGAAAATGTGCACCACTTTTGGCAGAGGTTCTGAACCAAGACAAAAATGATGGGCATTTTAGAAGGGCATTTCAGGTTCATTGAAAAAGTTTTTAGTAAACCCTAATTGGTTTCAGAGGGGACTGGGGGTTCTGTCATCCCCATTTCAGGTTTCTGATGAAAGAGTAAACATGATGCAACACTCTAATGCATGACTAGCTAGGGTGTGACAACTCACCCCCACTCAAAAGAATCTCGTCCCGAGATTTGGGTTCCTCCGAAAAGAAGGCGGGATACTCAAGTCGAAGACGATCCTCCCTTTCCCAAGTTGCTTCATCCTCAGAATGGTGCGACCATTGAACTTTGAGAAACTTGATATTATGACGTCGAGTGGTACGCTCGGCCTGATCGAGGATACGAATGGGGTACTCTCGATATGTAAGATTATCTTGGAGATCAAGCGTTTCGTGGTCCACTCGACGGATAGGATCCGAGAAGCAACGCCTGAGTTGGGAAACGTGGAAGACATCGTGGACTCTGGAGAGGTGCGGAGGTAGTTCCAACTGGTAGGCAACTTCCCCTCGTTTCGCGAGAATGCGAAAAGGTCCAATGTAACGAGGAGCCAATTTGCCTTTGATACCGAAACTATGGGTTCCCTTCAGAGGGGTAACCCGAAGGTAAGCCTTCTCGTCACTCTCGAAAGTTATAGCCTTATGTTTTCGGTCATATTGACTCTTCTGACGGGATTGGGCTGTTTTCAATTTTTCACGAACGATGCGAACTTGCTCTTCTGCTTCCTGAATCATATCCGGGCCAAAGAATTGTCTTTCCCCGGTCTCTGACCAGTTAAGGGGTGTTCGACACCGTCATCCATAGAGAACTTCAAAAGGGGCTTTCCCCAAGCTAGATTGATAGCTGTTGTTGTAAGCGAATTCGGCAAATGGAAGGCACTTCTCCCAATCCATTCCGAATGAGATGACAGAGGCTCGAAGCATGCATTCTAGAATCTGGTTGACGCGTTCCACTTGACCACTCGACTGAGGGTGGAAAGCGGTGCTAAAGGAGAGACGGGTTCCCATAGCATTTTGGAAACTTTCCCAAAATCGAGAGGTGAAAAGACTTCCTCGATCCGAGTTAATTTCCAAAGGAACACCATGGAGAGACACTATCCGGGAGATGTATAAGTCTGCCAATTGACTAGCGGTTATACTCTCACGAACAGGTAGGAAATGGGCTACTTTGGAAAGACGATCGACAGCGACGAAGATAGCATTATTCCCTTTCTTGGTCCTGGGAAAACCGGTAATGAAATCCATACCAATTTTATCCCATTTCCATTCAGGAATAGCTAAGGGTTGAAGGGTGCCAGCAGGCCGTTGATGCTCTGCTTTTACACGACGACAGACGTCGCAATTAGCAATATACTGAGCAATTTCTCTCTTCATCCTAGTCCACCAGAACCTCTGGCGTAGGTCCTGATACATCTTAGTACTACCGGGATGAATGGTGAGAGGAGATTCATGAGCCTCCTTAAGGATCAATCGCCTCAGGTTTCGCACCTTGGGAACCACTAGTCGATTCCCGAAGTATACGACCCCTTGATCATCAATGGAGAAACAATTCGCAACTCCTTTCTTGATGTTTCTCTTGATGCGGGAAATTCCCGGATCTACCTTCTGTGCTTTGATGATCTGATCCGTAAGGGTAGGTTTTGCCACCAAGGTGGAAAGAAAACCTTGAGGAACAATGTGAAGATTAAGCTTCTGAAATTCCTCATGGAGAAGCGGTTGACTTTGTTGTAGCATTAAGTTGTTACAATAAGATTTACGACTTAGCGCATCAGCCATGACGTTGGCTTTCCCTGGGGTGTAAGTTATTCCTAAGTCGAAATCTGTGATCAACTCAACCCAACGTCTTTGCCTGAGATTCAAATCCGGTTGGGTGAAAATGTACTTCAGACTTTGGTGATCAGTGAAAATTTCGCAACGGTTACCGAGGAGGTAATGTCGCCAGGTCTTAAGTGCATAGACTACGGCTGCAAGCTCTAGATCATGAGTAGGATAATTCTCCTCATGTGGGTGCAATTGCCGTGAAGCGTAGGCAATTACATGTCGATCTTGCATGAGAATGCAACCTAGTCCTTGTCGCGAAGCGTCGCAGTAGATAACAAAGTCCTTGGAGAAGTCTGGCGGTACCAGTACGGGAGCAGAAGTCAGGCGTCTTTTCAGTTCCTGAAAGCTGTGCTCACATTGTGGAGTCCATTCGAACTTCTTATCTTTCTTGAGGAGTTCGGTTAGAGGTTTGGCAACTTTGGAGAAGTTCTCGACAAAGCGACGACAATAGCTCGCTAAGCCCAGAAAACTCCGAACTTGCTTGACCGATTCAGGTGGAGTCCAATTAAGGACGGCTAGAACTCGCTCAGGGTTAACAGCAATACCTTTACCAGATATTACATGACCCAGATAGGTCACTTCTGACAACCAAAATTCACATTTGGAAAACTTGGCATAAAGGCGATGCTCTCGAAGTTTCTTCAACACTAGCCTTAGATGTTCGGCATGTTCTTCCTCATTCTTGGAGTAGATGAGTATATCATCGAGGTAAACCACGACGAATTTATCTAAATACTCCATGAAGATTGAGTTCATTAACCGAGAAAAGGTGGCTGGAGCGTTGGTTAAACCGAAGGACATGACGGTGTACTCGTATTGGCCATAACGAGTAACAAAGGCCGTTTTAGGAATGTCCCTGTTTCTAATTTTGATTTGATGGTAGCCCAACCTCAAATCCATTTTGGAGAAGACTGAGGATCCAGCGAGCTGATCATACAGATCGTTGATCCTGGGGAGCGGATATTTGTTCTTGATTGTGACCAAATTGACAGGTCGGTAATCTACAACCATCCGGTCCGTACCATCCTTCTTCTTGACGAAGAGGACGGGGCAAGCCCACGGAGATGAACTAGGTCGGATGAAACCCTTTTTCAAGGACTCATCGAGTTGTTTCTTAAGCTCGGCTAGTTCTAGTGGTGCCATCTTATAGGGTCTTCTAGCAATCGAAACGGTTCCTGGAATGAGGTCTATTACGAACTCAACATCCCTGTCAGGTGGAACACCTGGCAATTCCTCTGGGAAGACATCCGGGAAGTCACGGACTACCGGAACGTCCTCAAGGTCTGGCAAAGGGCTGGCGTTAAGAGAATATAACTGTCGCTTGGCTAATCGAGTCAAGACATTGACTATCCTGCCCGAAGGGTGAGTGAGTTGAACAGTCCTAGAGAAGCAATCAATTTTGGCATGATGAGCTGACATCCAGTCCATACCCAAAATGATATTAATATCTGAAAATTTGAGAGGTATCAAAGATGCAAGGAAAACAAGTCTGTCGACTTGGATTTCATTTCCATAACTTACCCTGGAAGTCTGCCATCTAGAACCGGGAGTAGAAATTTCCATAGTGGATGGCATGTCACAGAATGCGGTGTTATGCAAACGAGCATAGTTCTCGGATATAAATGAATGAGAGGCTCCTGTATCGAAAAGAACAGATGCCGGGTGGCAATTAACAAGGAGCGTACCGAGAACGACGTTGGGATCCTCTTGAGCTTCTTCGGCAGAGATACAGTTGACGTGGCCACGTGTGGCGGTGGCCGGCTTGGCGTGGAACACTTTCCCTGTCGGTTTTCCACGGCCAACAGCTTTAGCAGACTGGTTGGGGTTGGTTTGGGGACACTCACGCATATAGTGGCCAGATTCCCCACACTTGAAACAAGTCACGGAACTAGTACGTGGAGGAGCATTGTTGGTTGGACCCCCATAGGGCTTGGCTGGAGCAGACTGTTGAACAGGGCGAGGCGCCTGGAAAGATAGCCTCAGTGTGAACCTGGGTGGCAGGGCGGTGTTGGGCACCCACACGCGACGCTTCTGAGGACCAGCACCGGATGAGGAACCCATGTCACGGCCATGCTTGCGTGTTGCGTCATAATCAGTCTGACCAGTCTCAGCACTGATGGCCTTGTTAACAAGTTTCTGAAAGGATGTGCACTCATGCAGACGGAGGTCGCGGCGAAGCTCAGGACTAAGCCCCTTACGGAACCTTGCTTGCTTCTTGGCATCAGTAGAAACTTCCTCAGTTGCATATCGTGCGAGGTTACCAAACTCCCTGCTGTAAGCATCCACAGAGAGTCGGCCCTGAGTGAAATTGCAAAATTCCTCACGTTTACGGTCCATGAGACCCTCCGGAATGTGATGTTCACGGAAAGCCTCGCTGAATTCAGCCCAAGTAGTGACATGGCCCGCTGGACGCATAGCTCCATAATTCTCCCACCATAGACTGGCGGGGCCTTCAAGATGATATGCAGCAAAGGTGACCTTGTCAGCCTCCGCTACCAGCGCAGAACGCAGTTTGTGAGAAATACTGCAAAGCCAGTCATCAGCGTCGAGAGGCTCGACGGAGTGGTGGAACGTGGGTGGATGTAATTTGATAAAATCACTGAGTGACACCACGTTAGTCCTCTGATGGTGTGCTGTGTTCTGTTCAATACGTTCCAACAAACGGTTGGTCTCCCGTTTATTTCTCTCAGCTTCCATCATAACCTCGGCTAGGGAAGGAGGATGAGGCAGATTTGCATTCCTGACTTCACTGCCTTCGGCCTGCTCTTGAGGAGCAGGGTTAGTGCGCGTGTTGACCATCCTAGGTAAACAAGACAATGATTTAGTCAGGATGATAAAATTCCGACATAGGATACAGAATGTAAGGAATAACTCGGAATGCAAGATGATCATCCGTATGACATGGTAGATACAGAAACTGCTTCTTTATTCCATCGTCATACACACCATACAGGGTTTAGTACAAGACCAAACAAAGTACTAATACGGTGAAAAGAGGATTACATCTCATCGGAGGCATCCCAAGCTCCTATACATTATTTTTCTACACCCCCGGAAGCGGTACAAACTAGGTCATATCCCACGAGTCACGCAGGACGATAGACGACACAGCTAGTACAAACTAGTGATACTACCACTAACTCAGACCGATCCGTAGTAGTCCTCGTAGAAGTCACCTCCATAGCCTGGAAGCTCAACATGATCATCCGGAAACAGACGATCTCGCGGAGCTTGTGGACCATAGGGACTAGGATGAGGTCTTGGACCAACAAACGGTGGCTTGCGGGGACCGCGAGGTGGGGTGATGCCTCCTACATCACGCCAACCCATCACGTCTGGCAGAGCAGATCTCACAGGATAGAGATCGCGCATATCCGAATATCCAGCTTGCACTGCCGGTGCAAACCGAGTCAATGTGGCCCAATGGTCAGCACGGGTATTGAAGAGCTCTAACCTCAAGGCCCGATTTTCACGGTCCTTATCCTCGAGCATCTCAGCAGTGGTGCGAGTCCGTGAATCCTCCTGAGTGGGGTCAGCATAGATAGCCTGAAGATACCCTTGTGCTCCCGGAAGTGATCCTGGCATATACCGGAAATCAGAGTCCCGAAATAGACCAGATCTGACTCGCATGATGGTCATCATAGAGTAGGCGGCGTCCTGCACAGCCATCTCAATAGTAACACCGAGTCCATAGGAGCAGTGAAGGTGCTCGGTGGACCCAGGATAAGATGGAAATATCCTAACAGTGCAGAGATACTGGCTTTGATTAAAGTCTCGGAATTGCTCTTCGACCGTGTACTCAGGATACCAACGGTATCCAGCCTCAGTCATTACCCTGACCAACATGGCAGTATGGCCGGGTACATCTAGGCATCGAGTCAGGCGAACCACTTGATTAAGGTCGCGAGTGGCCATCTGAAAGCACAATCATAATGCAAAGGCATTAGAATTTCTAGCAAAATTTCGGCAGCATAACAGCTGTAAATGCTCAAGAAGGATTTTGAGACATTTGATAAAGGATTACATACACACTCATCATCATCATATCAAGTTCTGAGTCCATCCTAGCAACATAATGTGGTAGTATAATTGAACTAGGCTTGTATCCATCAAACTTATAAGGTACTACTGATTAGTAACACGTGATCCTGATGGAGAGAATAGATCCTAATTCCTTAACCCCCGGTGGAAGAATAGACTGACTCAGATCAGAATGTCATAAGATAAAGGAGTAAAAAGAGCCTTACGTTCCAACCCACAAACAATTCCCCTACATATAACTAAAGAATTTCTAGACTCAACATCGACCAGTTTGGCTTGGAGAACCTACAGGCAGTCCGGCTCTGATACCAACGCTGTCAGGACCCCGACTCAATGTCACATCGATCTAGCCTGTAGAACCTCATATCACTTTGCGGCCTCACGCACGGTATCCCCACGGGTGTCGCCTTACCCTTTCCCGGGACCGTTTGCGTCTTTTGGCTCACGTATATGATAGTGTCGCTAGCATCTATATGATAAGGAGCCCGGACTGACATGACTAGTCGTAAACCCAAAGTGGCACAGACTTACAGGGACAGGCATTCATGACCCAGCCTCGAACGTGTCGATCAACAGCAAGTGGGTCCGGGCTGTAGCACTGGGCTAGCAGGACTCCGGTAAACCGGGCTGTAGCGGGCTAACAGGACTCCGGTACTCAATGCGTGACATTTCCCCGAAGGGACAGACACCGGAACGAGGAAGGACACATGCCGGCCAGCCTAAGTGTTCCAGAGCAGTAGCAAGCTACCATGGCTCAGCGGTAACACTAGGAGACATTTCCCGGTAAGAGAGGCTACTAAAGATAAACAACTAGATAGTCAGATCCCACACATACCAAGCATTTCAAACATACACACAATATGCTCGATATGTGTAAATACAACGAAGCATCACAACATGACTCTATGACACAAGTACTTTATCTAAGGCTCAGAGAGCCATACATAACATACACAAAGGTACGGGTCACACGACCTAGCATTCAAGTCATACAGTCATACAAACCAGCAGCGGAAGAAAACTCGTCTGAGTACAGAAAACTAGTAAAATAAAAGAGGCTTGGAAAGCCTAGCTATACTACGTGGTCCTTCACAAGCTCAGGATCACCACCTGGGCCTTTAGCCTACTCGTTGATGTCAACGTCTACGTAGAACCCATCAGAAGGGGTTGCAGCGTCTTCTGTAAAAAGTAAATTATAGCAACATGAGTACAAAGGTACTCAGCAAGACTTACATCAGAACCTACATACATGCATATTATCAAGAAGGGTTGGTGGGGTTATTGCAGCAAGCCAGCTTTGACTCTTGGTTAGGCTAACCTACGAGACTCCAATTTGAAATGGTTTTGCGCACACGAGTCCATTACTCACCACTTCAATACACTACCGAGGATCCACCTCCGTCTCCCTACGGAAGAGCCATCCTCGGCACTCACACTTATCTTGAGGCTTTTAGTAGTTTCCATTTACTTGTCTATGAACTGTATAGGCAACCAAGTAGTCCTTTACCGCGGACGCGGCTATTCGAATAGATCATGATAACCCTGCAGGGGTGTACTTCTTCATACACGCTCTCACCTCTTACCGTCGTTTACACGACATGTACTCGGCAACCTTCAAGCGGAAGCCCAACGTGGGTGTCGGCCACGACCTACCTAATCACCTAAGCCTCCAGTCCAGGTTTATCGCCTATTCAGGTTCCATCCGCAGGGAGTCCGGCCGAGGTTTCCCATACGGCCCCGAACGATGTGAACAGGGTTCCCGAGATACCTAACGGGTATTCGGTACACCCGGCCACGTACCTACCGCATCACAGCCCACCCCTACGGTCAGCGCTGTCCACGGACTCCAGTAGGCTACAAACACCAGAAACTACTTGCAACTCCTGGACGGAGAACTAGGGTGAATAAGAAGTCGAGAGGGTCCATTGGTTTCGGGCCCAATGCATGGTAGTAGCTGATTCTTAAATCACACATACAGATCTCAGTGCTTAAGGTCGGCTTCAATGAAACAACCCACCATGTACTCCTACATGGCCTCTCATCGATACCTTTACCAAATCGTGTTCACCACACCACTCTCATTACCGACATAATCATTTCACTCTAGCCCATCACCCAGATGAACCAGACCTGACACGACTCTAAGCATAGCAGGCATAGCAAGGTAGGGACAACACATACATATGGCTCAATCAACTCCTACACATGCTAGTGGGTTTCATCTAGTTACTGTGGCAATGACAGGTCATGCAGAGGAAATGGGTTCAACTACCGTAACACACAGCAGTTTGAATCGCGTTGTCTTAATGCAGTAAAAGAGAGCAGGAGCGAGAACATGGGATTGTATCGATATGATCAGATGGTTGGTTGCTTGCCTGATGGTTCGTTGCACGGATACGGTTCTTCGTTAGGGTAATCACGGTACTCCTCGGGGACAGATCCTGTCGCAAAGGACATCGATACACAAACATCACCAAACAATATGCAACAATATGATGCATGCATGAAACATGGCAATATGAGTGTGTTGGGCTAATGCAACTAAAACCAGAAGGGTTTGAACAAATTTGAATCAAGGATTCAAATTTCAAATTCAAATATGGCCTTTTAAAGTGCCTTTTCTTGTTCTGATTAAAACATCAACTTAACTTGTTTGATCATGCATGGAAATGGTACAGATGGATAGATTGGATTTTTCTGATCATTTTTCATATATAATTTGTCCAATTTGGAGTTACAGAATAAAAGTTATGAATTTTTGAAGTTTAATTAATATTCTGGAATTTCCTGATTTAATTCAACGCTGTCAGGACCCCGACTCGATGTCACATCGATCTAGCCGGTAACACTTCATATCACTTTGCGGCCTCACGCACGGTATTCCCACGGGTGTCGCCTTACCTTTGCCCGGGACCGTTTGCGCCTTTTGGCTCACGTATATGATAGTGTCGCTAGCATCCATATGATAAAGAGCCCAGGCTGACATGACTAGTTGTAAACCCAAAGTGGCACAGACTTACAGGGACAGGCATCCATGACCCAGCTTCGAACGTGTCGGTCATCAGCAAGTGGGTCCGGGCTGTAGCACTGGGCTAGCAGGACTCCGGTAAACCGGGCTGTAGCGGGCTAACAGGACTCCGGTACTCAAAGCGTGACATTTCCCCGAAGGGACAGACACAGGAACGAAGAAGGACACATGCCGGCCAGCCTAAGTGTTCCAGAGCAGTAGCAAGCTACCATGGCTCAGGGGTAACACTAGGAGACATTTCTCGGTAAGAGAGGCTACTAAAGATAAACAACTAGGTAGTCAGATCCCACACATACCAAGCATTTCAATCATACACACAATATGCTCGATATGTGCAAATACAACGAAGCATCACAACATGACTCTACGACACAAGTACTTTATTTAAGGCTCAGGGAGCCATACATAACATACACAAAGGTACGGGTCTCACGACCCAACATACAAGTCATACAGTCATACAAACCAGCAGTGGAAGTACATTGTCTGAGTACAAACAACTAGTAAAATAAAAGAGGCTTGGAAAGCCTAGCTATACCACGTGGACCTTCACAAGCTCAGGGTCACCACCTGGGTCTTTAGCCTACTCGTTGATGTCAATGTCTACATAGAACCCATCAGAAGGGGTTGCAGCGTCTTCTGTAAAATGTAAATTATAGCAACATGAGTACAAAGGTACTCAGCAAGACTTACATCAGATCCTACATACATGCATATTATCAAGAAGGGTTGGTGGAGTTATTGCAGCAAGCCAGCTTTGACTCTTGGCTAGACTATCCTACGATACTTCAACTTGAAATGGTTTTGCGCACACGAGTCCACTACTCACCAATTCAATACACTACCGAGGATCCGCCTCCGTCTTCCTACGGAAGAGCCATCCTCGGCACTCACACTTATCTTGAGGCTTTTAGTAGTTTCCATTTACTTGTCTATGAACTGTATAGGCAACCAAGTAGTCCTTTACCGCGGACGCGGCTATTCGAATAGATCATGATAACCCTGCAGGGGTGTACTTCTTCATACATGCTCTCACCACTTACCGTCGTTTACACGACATGTACTCGGCAACCTTCAAGCGGAAGCCCAACGTGGGTGTCGGCCACGACCTACCTAACCACCTAAGCCTCCAGTCCAGGTTTATCGCCTATCCAGGTTCCATCCGCAGGGAGTCCGGCCGAGGTTTCCCATACGGCCCCGAACGATGTGAACAGGGTTCCCGAGATACCTAACGGGTATTCGGTACACCCGGCCATGTACCTACCGCATCACAGCCCACCCCTACGGTCAGCGCTGTCCACGGCCTCCAGTAGGCTACAAACACCAGAAACTACTTGCAACTCCTGGACGGAGAACTAGGGTGAATAAGAAGCCGAGAGGGTCCATTGGTTTCGGGCCCAATGCATGGTAGTAGCTGATTCTTAAATCACACATACAGATCTCAGTGCTTAAGGTCGGCTTCAATGAAACAACCCACCATGTACTCCTACATGGCCTCTCATCGATACCTTTACCAAAACGTGTCCACCACACCACTCTCATTACCGACATAAACATTTCACTCTAGCCCATCACCCAGATGAACCAGACCTGACACGACTCTAAGCATAGCAGGCATAGCAAGGTAGGAACAACACATATATATGGCTCAATCAACTCCTACACATGCTAGTGGGTTTCATCTAGTTACTGTGGCAATGACAGGTCATGCAGAGGAAATGGGTTCAACTACCGCAGCACACAGCAGTTTGAAACGCGTTGTCTTAATGCAGTAAAAGAGAGCAGGAGCGAGAACATGGGGTTGTATCGATATGATCAAATGGTTGGTTGCTTGCCTGATGGTTCGATGCACTGATACGGTTCTTCGTTAGGGTAATCACGGTACTCCTCGGAGGCAGATCCTGCCGTAAAGAACACCGATACACAACCATTACCAAACAATGTGCAACAATATGATGCATGCATGAAACATAGCAATATGAGTGTGTTGGGCTAATGCAACTAAGACCAGAAGGGTTTGAACCAATTTGAATCAAAGATTCAAATTTCAAACTCAAACATGGCCTTTTAAAGTGCTTTTCCTTGTTCTGCATTAAACATCAGGTTAACTTGTTTAATCATGCATGAAAATAGTACAGATGGATAGATTGGATTTTTCTGATCATTTTTCATATATAATTTGTCTGATTTGGAGTTACAGAATAAAAGTTATGAATTTTTAAAGTTTAAACTATATTCTGGAATTTCCTATATTAGAATAATTCCAGAAAATCATTTATTGCGTCAGCCTAACGTCAGTGTGACGTCAGCAGGTCAACGGAACACGTCTGGGTCAAACCTGACAGTGGGTCCCGCGTGTCAGGGTGATTAAGTTAATTAGAGATTAATTAAAACTAAACCTGTTTAATTAACAGGGCTGGGCCCCACCTGTCATTGACTCAGGGGAGTCAACCAGGGCCCACCCGTGGTCAAACCCGGGTCGGCTGCACCGGCGTTTAGCCGCCGACGAGCCCGACGCGGCGGCGGAAGTGATTTTTGCCGTTCCGGCAACCAAACGAGCCGCGGAGGCCACCGGAGAGGAGCTGAGGTCGAGCCGCAGCTCTTGGTGGAGTCCGTTGGGGTCGGGGTGGCCGGAGTTGGCGCCGGCGACGACTTTGGCGGCCATCGGAGTTCGGCCAAAGTCGAACTTGTCGCTAGGGGGATCGGTGAGGTGCGGGGAGTGCACGGTTGGGCCTAACGCAGCGTAGTGAGTGCGTTGGACACCGCGGGTTGGCCGGAGGATGGCCGGGAGCACGTTGGCGACGAGATCCGCGGCGGTGCGTGCGTGTGATCTTCGTGCGGTGGCTGCACGGCTCGGGAAAGAGGGAGAGAGGGTCGGAGGGGTAGCTAGGCTCACAGCGCTCCCGTAGAGGCCACAGGCGAGGTCGGGGACGAGCTGAGGCGGCGACGGCGTTGAAGGGGATCTCCGGCGACGGCGAGCTCGGGCGAGGTCGGTGCGGTGGTCTCGGGCCGCACGAGCACACGGGGCTCGGCTAGCTCGATGAAGTGGACGGCGGCGGAGCTCCTGGACACAGTGGCACGGCATGGGGTTGACGGAGGGCGTGGCTACGACGAGGGGGTGGCGGCGATGGCGTCGGACATGGCGTGGTAGAGCGAGGGAGAGGAGCTGGAGAGGAGAGGGGGTGTCTGGGAGGTTTGGGGGAGAGAGGGAAGCCGGGCGAGGGAGGCGGCGAGGTGGCAAGCAGGTGCGTGGCACCCATGCGGTGCTCGCCGTCGAGCACCTGCCTGCCTGCCTGGCCGGCAAGCAGCTCGCTGGCGCGGTGCTGGGCTGGGCCGGCAGGTGGGCCGGGTGCTGGGCGCCAGGTAAGCTTTTTCCATTTTCTTTCTGTTTCTGTTTTCTTAATACTTCTGCAACTTTGTTGAATTAAATAAAATACTTAGGCAACTCCAAAAATCACCAAACTATTCCTGGACCATAGTTGGATTATTTCCAACATGAAACATTTTAGTTTGGAGTTATTTGAGCATTTAAATATTTCATATAATTTTAAATGCCCAAATTCAAATACTTATGATTTAATTCAAAAACCCTAGGATGGCCTAGGAAAATGTGCACCACTTTTGGCAGAGGTTCTGAACCAAGACAAAAATGATGGGCATTTTAGAAGGGCATTTCAGGTTCATTGAAAAAGTTTTAAGTAAACCCTAATTGGTTTCAGAGGGGACTGGGGGTTCTGTCATCCCCATTTCAGGTTTCTGATGAAAGAGTAAACATGATGCAACACTCTAATGCATGACTAGCTAGGGTGTGACAACACCGGATGAGCAATCCGTACAACTAAAACCAGACCTCAAGTTTCCCTGAGGGGGCGCTGCAAAGGGCTCTAGTTCGGACCAACACTTAGACAAGCTTTGGCCCGGGGGGGGGGGCTATAATAAAGATGACCCTTGGGTTAATTACTCCCAAGGGAAATGTAGGTGGTGGTGAGGCAAATGGTAAAGCCAATGTTGGGCCTTGCTAGAGGAGTTTTATTCAAAGCTAACTATCAAGGGGGTCCCATAAATCACCCAACCGTGTAAGGAACGCAAAATCCGGGAACATAACACTGGTATGACGGAAACTAGGGCGGCAAGAGTGGAACAAAACACCAGGCATAAGGCCGAGCCTTCCACCCTTACCAAGTATATAGATGCATTAATAATATAAGAGATATTGTGATATCCCAACATAATCCTGTCCGTCATGGAGCAATCTTCAACTTCACCTGCAACTAGAAACGCTATAAGAGGGGCTGAGCAAAGTGGTAAATAGCCAAGCAACGGTTTGCTAGGAAGGGTGTCAAAGGTTAGAGGTTCATGGCAATATGGGAGGCTTGATAAACAGGTGATAGGTAGCGCAGCATAGCGATAGAACGAAGCGACTAGCATAGCAATGATAGTACTGAGATCCAGGGTAGCGGTCATCTTGCCTGAAATCCCGCTAGGAAGAAGAACGAGTCCATGAAGAAGACGAACGGGAGTAGTCGAACGAATCCTCAAAATCGCAACATTACCGGAACTAAGAAGCAACACCGGAAAGAAACAAACATCATGGTAAATGCACAAGCATAAACATGACATGATGCACAAACAAGTATGATGCATGTCCGGTTTAATAAGGCATGGCATGGCAAACTGCAACACACAATACTACAAATTAAATGGAGCTCAATATGCAACGAGTTGCATATTGACAAAACCCCACATTGACACATTTAGTTTAATCTCGTTTAAGCTACAAAACAATATTAAATGTTGTTAAACATGGCAAGAGGTGAAACATAATTAAACTACACTATCTTGGCAAGTTTAAATGAGACCGGAAACAACAAACAACAATTCCGATAAATCCTCATGTCATATAGCAGTTTTAAAGCAAACAACAATTTTAAACATTTTAAATGTTGTTATCATGATGCATATGACATATGCAAGTTTTTATGCAATTTTATGAAAATGTTGACATGAGCATGTTATGAAGCATTTGGTCACCATGGCGAATCGAAACGGGGTGCCATGACAATGACAATGAAAATGGCGCCACCGCAACATTCCGATGATCCGACAGCTCGTGGAGATGTCGGTGCAAGAGGGAGTGTGGATGTGCGGAACATGCAAAAGATGGTGGGGTGATCCCGGATACCGGGTTCCCACGTGTCGACGGCATGGCCACCGAGGAGGAACGTGCAATGATAGCTCGGACGCGGGTCGAACATGAGCATCTCATACAACATGCATTCATTCATGGGCGTCGTCTCGGGGTTATACCTTCGAAGCATGCATTTCGGAGCAGTTCGATCTCGTCGAGGGAAGTAGTGGTACTCGCGGGTCGTAGTGGAAGTAGTTGTACATGGCGACGGTAGTCGTACATGAGTTGTAGTCGAACTTGACGGAGCCAATGTCCTCGAGGGTAGTTGTGGTACTTGGGGTCTTCGGACTTGCCGGTCTCTTTTCTTGTGACGGTAGTCGAACTTGAAGGGTCGTCAATGTCGCGGCACGTGGCGTCCATGTGGTCTCCGAGAAACTTGACAGACCGGTTGCTTCGAGTCCTCGGTCCTCATGCTACTTGCCGAAATCGAAGAGGGTCTTGGCAAGATCTAGAACAACACAAAAGGCCTCGGTTGATAGCATTCAAAAGGACACGATGAACTGGTCACCTCCGACGGCGGCAGGTTTCGTAGATGGGGTGCTCGCAGGGGTGGTAGATGCATGGGGCAAGGGCAGTAGGAGGTCAACGCGCACGACCGGATTGAGCCTTGCTCGATGTAGCGGGCGCATGGGAGAGGGCAGCGCGATGCAGAGCGGGGCGCATCTGGACTTGACGGGGCAACGAGGATCGGGCGGAGGCGGCCGAATCCAAGGCGGGGAGGCGCGACAGGAAGCAGGGGCGGCTGGTCAGCAGGGCAAGGACGACGGCGAGCTAGGTCGCTGGAGCGGTTGGGCAGGAGGCGCGAAGAGCAGCAGGCGCCTGCAAGGCGAAACAGGAGAGGTCGCCGGCAGGGTAGGAGAGCAAGGGGAACACGGGCTCCTGGTGGAGCTCATCAGCGACGGCTGTCACCGGCATGGCGCGGCAAGGTGCGGGTGGCGATGGAACTTGATGGCGAGGCGGAGGACGAACACGAGTCGTGGGTCATCGTGGCTGATGGAGGCCGACGAGGTGCGCGGGTGCCGTGGCGGGAAGGCGGCGGGTCTCCAGGCGGTTGAGGCCAAACGGTGGAAGGAGGGGGCGCGGGCACGGTGCAGCAAGGGACAGGAGGAGGTGATGGGGATCGGGAACTGGTACGAGGGGCTCCTCCCCTATGGCGGCGCTAGAGGGAGGGGATTGAGAGAATGGGGACGGGCTGAGCGAGGGGCTAGGGTTTAGGTAGGCTGCATCTGGGCCATGGGCCAAATGGGCTGCGGGGAAGCAGGCCGGCTTGGCTGCTGGGCTCTCTTCTCTCTCTCACTCTAAAGAAAAAAACAAAACAGAGATAAGAAATAAAAGAAAGGGAGGTTAGGAGAAGAAGTTGGACACGCGGATAATTTCCTCGGACTCACAAAAATGAGCTTGATCCAAGGACATAGAAGTTGGCACGAATGCAAGATTTAAATTCAAACTCATTTGAATTTAATTCAAATGGTTTGAACCAGAACAAGGTTTTATAAGTGTCCAAAAATGTTGGGAATTTTGGTGGATATTGGAAAAGTGATGAAACAAATTATGGGAAAAGTTGAGGCCAAGGGTTTAGATAGAAAGGCATGGGATTCGTTTGCAAGTGTGTTATGGTTAATTCCAAAACAATGGAATATTAGTTTTATAGCTCCCTAATAATATTGGGAGGATATATGTTATAAAGAGAAATCACCATGTGCAAATCCCTCGATTTAAATGGACCGAAGATCCATATGGTTTATTTAGTTGAGTTTTAAAAAGGGGTGCAAGATGCCATGATGCAATGCAGATGAAGCAATGAGATGAAAAGTCTGACATGAACAAAATGCAAAACGAAGACAAAAACCCAACCACGAAGGAAATAATCATATCGCATCTCCGGAAAAGGCAAGAGTTGGAGTTACGAATATGGAAAGTTGTATCCGGGGCGTTACACTTGGTCATGCCGGTTTTTATCGGAGGTTCATTAAGGACTTTTCTAAAATCTCTAGGCCTCTGACTAATTTATTGCAAAAAGATATTCCTTTTGTCTTTGATGATGATTGTGTAGAAGCATTTGAAATACTTAAGAAAGCTTTGATCACTGCACCTATTGTTCAGCCACCTGATTGGAATTTACACTTTGAAATTATGTGTGATGCTAGTGATTATGCTGTAGGTGCTGTTCTAGGGCAAAGAGTTGATAAGCAATTAAATGTTATCCAGTATGCTAGTAAAACTCTTGATACTGCCCATAGAAATTATGGTACTACTGAAAAAGAATTCTTAGCAGTTGTATTTGCTTGTGATAGGTTCAGACCTTATATTGTTGATTCTAAAGTTACTATTCACACTGATCATGCTGCTATTAAATATCTTATGGAAAAGAAAGATGCTAAACCTAGACTTATTAGATGGGTCCTCTTGCTCCAAGAATTTGATTTGCATATTATTGATAGAAAGGGAGCTGAGAACCCCGTTGCAGACAACTTGTCTAGGTTAGAGAATGTTCTTGATGACCCACTACCTATTGATGATAGCTTTCCTGATGAACAATTAGCGGTCATTAATGCTTCTCGTACTGCTCCATGGTTTGCTGATTATGCTAATTACATCGTTGCTAAATTTCTACCACCTAGTTTGACATACCAACAAAAGAAAAAGTTATTTTATGATTTAAGACATTACTTCTGGGATGACCCACACCTTTATAAAGAAGGAGTAGATGGTATTATTAGACGTTGTGTACCTGAGCATAAACAGGAACAGATCCTACGCAAGTGTCACTTTGAACCATATGGAGGACACCACGCTGGAGATAGAATTGCAAATAAGGTATTGCAATCCGTTTTTATTGGCCTACTCTCTTCAAAGATGCTCGTAAGTTTCTCTTGTCTTGTGATGAATGTCAAAGAATTGGTAATGTTAGTAGACGTCAAGAAATGCCTATAAATTATTCTCTTGTTATTGAACCATTTGATGTTTGGGGCTTTGATTATATGGGACCTTTTCCTGCCTCTAATGGATACACACATTTTTTAGTTGATGTTGATTACGTTACTAAGTGGGTAGAAGCTATTCCAACTAGTAGTGCTGATCATAACACCTCTATTAAGATGCTTAAAGAAGTTATTTTTCCGAGGTTTGGAGTCCCTAGATACTTAATGACTAATGGTGGTTCACATTTTATTCATGGTGCTTTTCGTAAAATGCTTGCTAAGTATGATGTTAATCATAGAATTGCATCTCCTTATCACCCACAGTCTAGCGGTCAAGTAGAGTTGAGCAATAGAGAGCTCAAATTAATTTTGCAAAAGACTGTTAATAGATCTAGGAAGAATTGGTCCAAGAAACTTGATGATGCATTATGGGCCTATAGAACTGCTTATAAAAATCCTATGGGTATGTCTCCGTATAAGATGGTTTACGAAAAATCATGTCACTTACCTCTCGAAGTCGAACATAAAGCATATTGGGCTATTAAAGAGCTCAACTATGACTTCAAACTTGCCGGTGAGAAGAGATTATTTGATATTAGCTCACTTGATGAATGGAGAACCCAAGCATATGAGAATGCCAAGTTGTTCAAAGAAAAAGTTAAAATATGGCATGACAAAATAATACAAAAGCGTGAGTTTAATGTAGGTTGAGGGAGTCCTGGATTATGGGGTGTCTGGATGGCCGGACTATGACCTTTGGCCGAACTCCCGGACTATGAAGATACAAGATTGAAGACCTCATCCCGTGTCCGGATGGGACTTTCCTTGGCGTGGAAGGCAAGCTTGGCGATACGATATGAAGATCTCCTCCCATTTTAACCGACTCTATGTAACCCTAGCCCTCTCCGGTGTCTATATAAACCGGAGAGTTTTAGTCCGTAGGACGAACAACAATCATACCATAGGCTAGCTTCTAGGGTTTAGCCTCTCTGATCTCGTGGTAGATCAACTCTTGTAATACCCACACCATCAATATTAATCAAGTAGGAGTAGGGTTTTACCTCCACCAAGAGGGCCCGAACCTGGGTAAAAACATCGTGTCCCTTGTCTCCTGTTACCATCCGTCTAGACGCAAAGTTCGGGACCCCCTACCCGAGAACCGCCGGTTTTGACACCGTCATTGGTGCTTTCATTGAGAGTTCCTCTGTGTCGTCATTGACAGGAAGGATGCCGCACCCCGTCTTTAAAGACAACGTTGTTGCTAAAGGAGCTTTGGCTGTCGGCCAAACTCTACGGATAGGCAGTTTTTTGATGACCGCTTGTTCGGCCGCTGCGCCGGCGATGACCTCTCGGGTCATCGAAAACAATCTCCAGATCAGCTCGGAACTCGCTGAGCAGTTAGATCCGATGGAGCTCTCTTCCCTAAACGAGCTCTTGGATCGCATCGCCGCCCTAGGAGTCGCTACAGATTATGGTCAGATTGGGCTTAAACCCGATCAGAGAGAGATCGGCTCTCCCCAGGTCACCCACCATGTTGAAGTGGTGGAAGAACAATGCGATGAATCCCCACCCATCCTAAGGACCAGATGTGTCCGGATTCCTGACCCCTCCAAGCCGGACAACCGTGGAAGGGAGGACGTCGCCCAAGCCCCGAACCTAAAGTCAGGGAGCAGGCCAGACTCATTGAACAACGTCCAAGAAAATAAGCTTCCAAATTCAGAATTCTCTTGGCCCCTGAGTCTTAGATCGGGCGAGGTTCCAGATTTAAATCCACCCGCCCACCCAAATATAAGGGACTTATCCCAAATACGGCAAGAGCCCGGGGAAACAGTACATCACTACTGGGCCAGATTCCTCCTGGTTATGAACAGGATAAAGGACTGCCGTGAGGAGGATGCAATTTTGTTCTTCTGTAACAACTGCACGGACATTGGAATCCTCAACGCCATAAGTCGCCGCAAAATTACACGCTTCACCGACTTGACATCCTTAGTACGAAAGTATTGTGCGACAGAAAGCGTACGGAAAACCGAAATGAAATTCTGGGACAATCTGACCCTGAATACAATCCCAGTCCGAAACAAAAGGGCGCATTATCGCCAGGCACCTGAGCCAAACCGCAAAAAACAAAAACCCTCTATAGGGTATGGGACCGTACTGGAGGGATGGCTCAATGGACCCTGTAAAATTCATAGTTCAGGGGAGGTCGCACCAACTCACAGCCTTAGAGCATGTTGGATACTCCGGCAGGTGGCCAAGAGTGGCGAGGAGCTTTTAACTCCAGAATCCGCAGAGCACCACCCCAGAAACGCCAGTATGGTGTCAACAGTCTGCGAGACTTTCACATCAAACAATGCAAGGAAGCGAACGCTCCGCAGCCTTGCCGAAGTCTACCAAGTAGCAACATTAAATCCATGGAGTGACACGGCTATTACTTTTAATGCCAGTGACGAACCTAAATTCTGGCCAGCCCGAGCACCAGCTGCACTGGTCCTCAGTCCGATAGTGGACGGCTTCCGGCTTACAAAGGTACTCATGGACAGTGGCAGCGGATTGAACCTCATCTATGAGGAAACACTGCGAAAAATGGAAATAGACTGGAGCCGCATTGAGCGAAGCAACACAACCTTTAGAGGAATAATCCCCAGCCGGGAAGCATGCTGTTCAGGGAAAATCACACTGGACGTGGTGTTCGGCACGCCAAATAATTACAAATCCGAGGAGGTCACATTTCAAGTGGCCCCGTTCAGCAGCGGATACTACACTCTATTAGGGCGAGAAGCATTCACAATTTTTCAAGCTATACCCCATTACGGGTACATGAAGCTTAAAATGCCCGGACCCAACGGAATTATCACCCTTGCTAGTGATCCGGACATAGCGCTCCGCGCCGAAAACAAGACAGCCGCACTGGCCCTCAAAGCATTATCCGAAGCCCTAGCGGCTGAGGAACTAACCATGTTGCGCTCCACAGTGGACAGGGACGATGTGATACTCGACAAGAGATCCAAGTCCACCTCCTTCAAGCCGGCAGACGAAATATTCAAGTTTCAAGTCCATCCAACGGACACCACGAAAACGGCCTCCATCGGGGCACACCTAAGACCTGATGTAGACGCCACACTCAGAGAATTCCTACGAGAAAATTGGGACATTTTTGCCTGGCACCCTTCAGACATGCCAGGAATCCCATGCAGGCTGGCCGAGCACAGCCTGAACATCCTGAAAGGGTTCAAGCCCGTTAAGCAGACTCTTCGGCGTTTCTCCGAACCCAAGAGACAAGCCATGGGAGAGGAGCTAGCAAAACTACTGGAAGCCGGATTCATCAGAGATATAAAACATCCGGACTGGCTGGCAAACCTGGTGATGGTACCAAAGAAGGACAAATCCTAGCGCCTATGCGTCGATTTCAAAGACCTAAATAAGGCCTGCCGAAAGGATCCCTTCCCCCTCCCCCGAATTGATCAAATCATCGACGCCACTGCAGGACACGATTCATTGTGTTTCCTCGATGCATACTCTGGCTACCACCAAATCAAGATGCCAGAGTCAGACCAAGCCGCAACGGCATTCATCACCCCATACGGCCCATTCTGCTTCAACATGATGCCCTTTGGGCTCAAAAACGCCGGCGCGACATATCAGCGCATGATTCAGACATGTCTGGCCAACCAGATTGGCAAAACAGTTGAAGCGTACGTAGATGACGTGGTCATCAAATCCAAGCATGTTGAAACTCTAGTAGACGACTTGAGGCTCACATTCGACAATCTCCGAGCATATGACATCAAGCTCAACCCAGAAAAACGCGTTTTCGGCGTACCAGCAGGAAAGCTCTTGGGCTTCATTGTATCCGGTAGAGGAATTGAGGCAAACCCAGCCAAGATCCGAGCTCTGTCACAATTGGATATCCCAAAAGACCTCAAGCAAATACAAAAAATGACTGGATGCATGGCGGCTCTAAGCCGCTTTATCTCCCGCTTAGGAGAAAAGGCATTACCCCTTTATCGCCTCCTGGGGCGCACCAAACACTTCGAGTGGACAGATGCCGCCACGGCCGGACTCGAAGAAATCAAAGCCATACTGGCAAAAAATCCGGTCCTGACCACGCCCAACACGGGCGAACCAATGCTATTATACATCGCGGCAACCCACCAAGTTGTAAGCGTGATGCTCGTCGTCGAACGAGAAACGGACGGACACAAGTTTCCTCTCCAAAAACCAGTTTACTACGTGTCCACTGTCCTAACTCCATGCAAGTCACGTTACCTGCATTATCAAAATATAGCATACGGGGTGTTCATGGCATCCCGGAAGCTGCGACACTATTTCCAAGAGTGTTCAATAACAGTGGCATCCGAAGCACCTCTTAATGATATTATAAACAATCGCGACGCAACGGGCCGGATCGCCAAATGGGCCATTGAGCTCCTCCTGTTCGATATAACTTACAAGCCACAATGAGCCATCAAATCACAAGTTTTGGCTGACTTCATCGCCGAATGGACCGAAGCCGAACTCCCTAAAGAGTACGACGCATATTCCAACTGGATCATGCACTTCGACGGCTCCAAAATGTTGGCTGGCCTGGGGGCTGGCGTCGTCCTGACGTCCCCTACAGGAGATACAGTCCAGTACGTACTTCAGATAATGTACACGAACTCCAACAACGCAGCCGAATACGAGGCCCTTCTACATGGCCTCCAGATGGCAGTCTCCATGGGCATTCAGCGCTTAGAGGTCCGCGGGGATTCAAACCTCGCGATATCTCAAATAAATAGAGACTTTGACACCAAGGATATGAAAATGGCAGCTTATCGCAGCGCCATCTTAAACATGTCAGCTCGGTTTGAGGGGCTCGAATTTCACCATATAGCCTGGGAGGACAACCAGGCAGCAGACGTGTTGGCACGCATCGGCGCAAAGCACGATGCCATCCCTCCCAACATCTTCCTAGAGAGGCTTTTCAAGCCATCCGTATCATAGGAGGGGGAGTCCGGAAACAACAACCCGGACACAACCACACTGCCCCTCAACGTAGTAACACCGTCAGCCCACACAATAATGGCAGTCATTGCCCCGTGGACAGAACCATTCCTAGCCAACCTAACTAGGCAGGAACTTCCCGAGGACCAAAACGAGGCCCGCTGCATAGTACGGCGATCTAAAGCCTACAAAGTCCACGAGGGAGAGCTTTATAAGAAAAGCACAATCGGAGTCCTTCAAAGGTGTATCTCCGACGAAGAAGGGCAAAATCTTCTGGCTAAAATTCATGCCAGACTCGGCGGGCACCACGCTGCAGCCCGGGCCCTTGTAAGCAAGGCCTTCCGTACCAGATTTTATTGGCCGACGGCCCGGGCAGACGCTCAGGACTTAGTGCAGCGATGCGTCGGCTGCCAATTATTCGCTAATCAGAGCCACATGCCACCTACCGCCCTACAAACCATACCCATTACCTGTCCTTTTGCGGTCTGGGGGCTTGACATGGTTGGACCCCTTAAAGGAGGAACCCACAAGAAAAAATATCTACTGGTTATGGTGGACAAATTCACTAAATGGATAGAGGCCAAGCCTGTAAAGACGGCCGAATCCGTGTCACAGCCCTAGAATATTGTTTGTAAATAGTTGCATCTTCATCCAGGCATCATATTTAAATTTCTGAAACATGAGTTGAGGATTGTTGAAGCCTCAAAACTTTAATTAAAAGCAGGGCAAAAGAACCCTGGAAATTGCATTCAGTGTTTCCAAAATGGCCTTAAATAATGTTGGTTATATTTGGCAAAGGTTTTTGCACCAAACCAAAAATAATGAGCATTTTTGAGGAATATTTTGGGCACTGAATTTAAATCATTATCTTATTTGCATTTGGAATTATATTCATAACTCGTATAGAATATATTTCCAAATACCCTGAAACATTTTATGTGCTTTTGGAAAAGTCCATTAAGCAACATAAATATATTCAGAGGAATTTTGACACTGGTTTGGAATTGTTCTAAATTCAAACAGTGGCAAAACAAATTGAAAAAAAAATAAAACAGAACAGAAATAAAACAGAGCACCTCACCTGGACTCACCTGTCGCGGCCCAGCCCAGCGCCCCCCTTGTCATCTTCCTCCTCTGCCAGGAGGACGAACAGGTGCGTGGCGGGCGCCGACGCTGCCCCGGCCACCTCCTGTTTCCCCGGCCACCTCCTGCTTCC